>NW_024582778.1:308420-320101 GCF_018398535.1 Haplochromis burtoni
CCCCCTCCTTTGATAAGACTCGGAAAGTCTTTGTTTTAAATCGGGTGCTGCATGTCAGCGACGTGCTCAGGGATGGGAGAACAGCCAAAATCCACCCGGTTCTGAGTGCTAAAGTGACTGGGATCAAGTTTTTAATGTCAAACATCATCAGTATCCAGAGGTCGTATTTCAGCATTTACGTGACCCCACTTTTCTTCCTGCCTCTGGAATCAGTTCAGTCTTGTAGCTAAGGAGAGGCTGTCCTTTCTCTCTCACCACACCCTGTCGGCCACATGGGACAACTAATCACCATCCTTACCTCTATCTCACACGCTTAATGCATGGAGCTGCTGTTCCACATTGGTTGTGGCCAAAGTTGCTGTACTTTCCATGTGGCCTTGTCAGATAGATAGGCAGAGTTTAGTGTGACTATCGTCAGAGCAACACTGCTCAGGTCAACAGTGCAGCACTGACAGTATTTGCTCAAGGTCACAGGTCTCTAGTTCGCCTGTGTCAGCAACTGCCTCAGATAGTTAATGTCTGAAATGGCATCATATCAAATTTAATCTACTATTATAGCTTTTATTATGACGATCGTATAGAAATTCCCTCGGGCCTTGTTAAATTATATTATTTTATATTTTTGTAAAATGTTATATATGATGTGCAAATTTTACCCTAAGTGATCCTGAAAGAGCTCTTCACAGACGTAACGCACCTTCGGGCAGCCATGTTGGGCAGCCACAGCTTGTTGAGCAGCTGGTTGTACTTCAGACTTGGCTGTCACAGTGGAATTAAGTAGACAGGGCCGATTCCTGCACAGCATTTGACTGAAAACATTATATCTTCAGTGATCCATCTGATGCACCAATTGTGTGTTTAGATAACATCAGTGTGCTTGGAAGCATTTTTCAGTTTCTGTTCACTCCATGAAATATTTTCATCCTCTTTTCCCTGATAGCTTAATCTTTCACAAAAGATGACTGTTGCTCCCTGTTCCTGTTCAAAGGAAGTTCTTCCTTCCCACAATTGCCACTTTCTGCCATGTTTTAATTTTCAATTTAAATCAATTCAATTGTATTTATATAGCACCAAATCTGTTGCCTCAGGGCACTTTAGATTGTAAGATAAAGACTACTGAAAAACAGAGAAAAACCCAGCAATCACATGAACCCCAACAAGCAAGCACTGGCGACTGTGGGAAGGAAAAAAACTCCCTTTTAACAAAAACCACAAGCAAAACCAGGCTCAGGGATGGATGGGGGTTACCAGATGAAGACAGGACAAAGAATTCCTATGGAAGAGGGCCATAGATTAGTAATAACCAATAATTAAATGCAGAGAGGTGTATAAACACATAGTGAGTGAAGAAGGTGACTGAAGAAGAAAGACTCATTTGCATCTTGGGAATCCCCCAGAGAGTTCTCACTCTCTGTCTCATCTTTTGGGTTCTCTCTCTAATATTTTAGGGTGTTTACCTATGAAGCTCTCTGTTACAACTGTTGCTGTGAACTGGCATTATAGTCAAAGGAGCTTGCAAAGAAAAGCGTCTGGACTTCTTTAAGTTACTTGAAGACGTTTCACCTCTCATCCGAGAAGCTTCTTCAGTTCTAAGGTCAAATGGTGGAGAGTCCCAGATATAAACCTAGTGGGAGTATCCCCCCACAGAGGGACAAAAGGACCCCCTGATGATCCTCTAATCGCCTGAGCCAAGGTGTGAAATTGGGTGTGGGTCCCAATCAGCCAGGGTTTCGGGTGAGCTCATTGTGAAACCTGGCCCCACCTTATCATGCGAATTCCTGAGGTCAGATGGCCCTGGATGTGAGTGGGTGTTAAGGCGTCTGGGAAGGGATCTCGAAACTGGATTATAGATGGCAGAGAGTTGGTGTCGTAACCCCCCGCCTCTGTTCAAAGATGGTCGCTCACAGTGGACGTAGATGGCTTCTTTCACTCCTCTTTCAAACCATCTGTCCTCTCTGTCCAAAATGTGAACATTGGCATCCTCGAAAGAGTGTCCTTTATCCTTAAGATGCAGATGGACAGCTGAGTCTTGTCCTGTGGAGGTGGCTCTTCTGTGTTGTGCCATGCGCTTGTGAAGTGGCTGTTTGGTCTCTCCAATGTAGAGGTCTGGGCATTCCTCGCTGCACTGTACAGCAAGAAAGAGGAGTGAAAGAAGCCATCTATGTCCACTGTAAGCGACCATCTTTGAACAGAGGCGGTAGTTTACGACACCAACTCTCTGCCATCTATAATCCAGTTTTGAGATCCCTTCCCAGACGCCTTAACGCTAGGTTTATATCTGGGACTCTCCACCATTTGACCTTAGAACTAAAGAAGCTTCTCGGATGAGAGGTGGAACGTCTTCAAGTAACTTAAAGAAGTCCAGACGCTTTTCTTTGCAAGCTCCTTTGACTACGATGACCTGGATGACTGAGAACCTTTACAGACAAGTGGCATTATACATTCAAACTGTACTGAATTAAAAATTCACTTTTTGGTTCAGACTTCAAAACTCCTTAGACAAAGTATCTAGCTCTATCTACCCGCTGATAAAACTTTTTTCACCCAGGCAGTTTGGCAGCTGGTCTGGAGCCAGGGTCTTATCTTAAATCAGTGCTTTACAAGCCAAAAGCTTGAGGCCACAAACGCTCTTTAGAAAGCGTCATCAACACTTTGCTGGTCTAGAAAACCCAGAAAAGCGTAGCACATATGCACGTCGCCATGCAATTGAGCAGATGTGAATATAAACATTCAAACAAGGAAATAAGAGTGCAAACACTGTCAAGACTTTAAAACCTTGGAAAGAATTTTCAAGTGTGAAATGACCCAAATTATAGAATAAAACGGCTTATTACTTCACTGTAGCAGTCTGGAGCCATCGGTTTGCTGAGATCTCGACCCACCCAATACAGTGGAGGTATATTCACTGGATAATGTGTTTAGGTGTTGGAACCATAAACAAAACCCCAACAACACCTAAAGAATAAAGAAACAACCTCAATTGCGTCTCAGAAGACAGAAACTTGAAACTTCTGCATCCCCTCTGTACATACATGTATATACAATGTGCTGCTCTGGCTGTGAGACAGCACACTGTGCTCAGTTGAGGAAATCTTGGGGCGTGTATATGTGTGCATGATAGACAGAGTGAGCTCAACGTATAGGAATGCTGCTGGGTCATGTGTGTGAAAGCAAGGCAACAAGAGAGAATGTGTGCACGGACAGGGGTGGTGTCATTTTATTAAATTGTGATGACACACTCAATAAGGGTAATGTATGATAAAGTGAGGAAAGCAAAAGACAGGGATTTTATATTCCATGATGGGAAATAGTGTAGAGGGGCTGGGAATAAGGGTAGTGAGGTGGAAACAGCTGGCTATCCAGCAGGAGGAGGGAGACAAATTGCAGAATGTCTGGCTTTGGGGAAGGGAGCTTCCCCGACTTAAGTACTCAGATCATCAGATGTCCACTTTAGGTCAGAGGGGGAAATATGAGAGCATAGCTGCTGAGGTTCCTGTAAACTCTCTGGCATCTCGAGGTTTATTTGCTGGCAGAGCGCGCAGCTGAACGCTGTGTTCTGCACACTTCACGTGGCACAAGGTTGACCAGAGACCACAGGACAGGCCGCACTCATCACATTTCTGCATGCATTTGGTTAAACAAACACTTTGGCACAAGAGCCTCATGAGTAGGAAATCAGTCAGCTGATATCTGTTGGATTACTCTGCACTTGATGTGCTGATATTTTATCAAAAGCTGGATGTCAGCCAGACAGCGTCTCCTAACATTTGGAAGTACTAAAATGTCTGTAACGTGATGAGTCTTTCGAATGTCAGTGTGCAGTAGATAAATATTAGTACTTTAGGGGTATTTTTTGACCAGTGAAGGTCAAGACTCAGGTTAGCAGCTGCTACACAGCTAATATTTATACACACACGAGTGAATACGCATGTAGCACTGACAATGAGGTCAAGCAAACATTACAGAGTTTCAAGTTGCTGAGCAGGATTAGCATTAGCATAGCTCGCTAGGACATCATTACTCCCAGCTATGTAAAAATCTACGATTTTGCGAGATTGCTCCATGATTTCATGAAACCCCTGAAGTAGTTTCAGGAGCTGAACCTGTATTTCACATAAAAATGCAAATGCTGTTACAGTCTGTGTTGTGAGCATGGTTTAGCTCCCAATCCAAATCTTCATTAAAAGTCACCTGAACTAACTTTAAACTGTATGTTTAGATTTAGACTTCACCACTTCCAGCCAATTAAATTATTGCTAGACAGGCCACCTACAAATGCAGTATTTTTGTGCCATGACACTCAGCATAACTACACCCATGCCAAGAATTAGCATCTGCTTGAAATCCTGTATCCTTGTTAATTAGGCCTCACATTTTAAAGACATCATCACCTCCTCTGGTTCCAGATTCATGAACCTTTAACATCCAACAGTCACGTCTCCCTGTACTGGCAGACACGTGTGTAATAGTAGCTGTAAGCAGGAATCATAAAAACACAGAGAAAGCCAAAGTGGATGGACTTTAAGGAGGTCAGCTTACATTGTCTGCTTTCTTGTTTTGCTTTAGTCTTGCACAATTACATTAATGATGTTAAAGCTCAGAGGTAACTGCTAACTATTAGCATAAATGTGAATATGCATGAACGCACATGTCCGTTAGGGTGACCGTGGCTCAGGGGGTTGGGAATCGCATCTGTAACCGGAAGGTCGCCGGTTCGATCCCTGGGCTCTCTGTCCTGGTTGTTGTGTCGCTGGGCAAGACACTTTACCCTACTGGTGTTGGCCAGAGGGGCCGATGGCGCGACATGGCAGCCTTGCTTCTGTCAGTCTGCCCCAGGGCAGCTGTGGCTACAACTGTAGCTGCCTCCACCAGTGTGTGAGAGTGAATGAATAGTGGTATTGTAAAGCGCTTTGGGTGCCTTGAAAAGAGCTATATAAATCCAATCCATTATTATATTCACATTTATAAAAGCTCCTTTTTCTTTCTTAGAGGTACAACAAATCCACCAGTGCGTCACTGCATCGTGAGTGAGGAACTATAAAATATCTGGACCAAACTGTTAAAGCAGAGCAGAAAATGTAATCAAGCCCCCAGTCTGAGAGTAGAGACAGAGGAGGAAATATGAGGAAAAGGAGAACATATTAGATTTTTGCACTCTGAGGTACCCCGTGGATAAGTGTCCGACCTCCACTGAAGGAAACTGTACAAAACACTATCATTTCGTTTAACCCCCATTCAAATAGCTGATTTGAAATCAGGGTATTCAGTTAAATATTTTATTTGTTAACCTTCAGAAAAACTCACACATCTAATGATTACAACTGTGTAAATGTTTGCAATTTAGCTCAAACTGAAGACAGCTACCATCCTTCCTCTAGTGCAAGTATATACCAGAATATTTGCAAATGTCAGCTGTTGCTTTGGGACAACGCACCCGGCATGTAAACCTGTCTGTTCAAACAGGACGAGGTATGAGGGTGATGGTTGAGCACCATATCCTGTGTTTAGTCACAAGACATTGTTTAGCTGTCAGAAGCGTCTTCATCAATGACACCTTAATAAAAACTCTGAAAGGGTGGGGGGTGAGGTGAGGATGGGAAAGAGACTGAACCCTGAGCTGCCCTCGATGAAAATGTGTGCCTGTCAGACAAGTAGAAAATAGTGCTTGGCTGGGTGAATGAAGCTTATAGTAAAAATGACCGTTCACTTAAGTGGAAAAGCGCTATGAGCACCAGTCTATTTTCTTTAAGCAAATAGTCTGCTTAATAATCTGCACTCTGAATAGCTGCGGTTTGGGGAAGGCCTTGAAGAGGACTGGCGGTGGCTCCCCGGCCTGGCAGATCCCCATGTACTAATGAGTACTAATAAGAAGCGAAAGAATTGAAAAAGGGGAGGGAGGGGCATAAAGATAAGAATGAAAAACTTGTAGAACTGGGGGGACTCATATATAGATAAGACCCGCAAGGTGCGTGTCTGGAGGCGTGGTCCCGCTCCTGAATTTCAGATAATTTATCTCCAATTAATGAAGTCATCAGGGTCTCTGAGGCCAAAGATAAACTGCTCTGCTTGGTGACATCTTGTGCTTTAGCCCTCTCTGAGTTCCAAGCCATCACAGTCAAAACTAACTTGACTTTCTTTGTTCTCTAGGAGAAAAATAATGCTAATGCAGTGTCCTGGTACTTCAGAAAATGTTGCTTTTAAAATGTGGTTGGCTGACCAGGTGTATAGCTAAATGTCTTTCTTATATCTGTTGTTTTTTCATCTTGAGTGCTGGAGGAAAGAAACAACCATTAAAAAATGGAGGCAAGCTGGCGCCCTTCCAACAAGTGCTAGTGTGAAGGAAAGTGTGTGTGTATGTATGTGTTACCCATTACCTAACTTTAGTAGCTACTTATTTGCAAAACAAATGCCCAAACGCAAAGATTTCCATGAATACACGCATGATTACAGAGTGAAGACTTGTGCGCTTGTAGCGATACAGGACTATAAACTACATATTGTAAATTTTTACAGAGCTTGCAAATTATCATACATCACTGTGAATGCGACCTTCCATTTTTCTATAGCAGCAAGAAAAAGGTCAAAGCAGAATACAGATAACAGCAAACTGTCCAGAAACCTATGAAAAGCAAGAAGCATGTTATCATGTACAGAAGCTACTGTAATGCTATCAGAGGAAACAGTTACACAGGACTCCAACTCTGTAATTTCCTTACTGGGGTCTACTGAGGAATCATTTTCTGAAGGAAATAGACACACTCACCCCACCTGTTCTTCAAATACATTCACACAGCCTGCAATTTCTTAAAGAAAAATCCCAGGGAACACCACTTAGGGTTGGGAGTGGAAAATATGCACAGCCTTTGAACTGAGACAATGTAAAAACCTAATTGCAGGTGAGAATTACTGTACAGGGAAAGGTTTACTTCACTAACATAGCACCACTGAATGCAAGATGCAGTCTTAGCTGCTGCTGCCAGCATGTGGTTTCACTTGTGCTTTTCAGACTTTTCTGAATTTTCTGATAATCCTGTGTCTCTCAGAGACAAAGGAATAAAACGTGGCTAAATGTAGTGAATACATTTGAACAGTGAACCTGTTGTTCGGTGAATGTAAGCTATGTTAAGAGTATAATTTACAATCCACTACCTGCCGCATCTCAAAAAAGGACATTTGTAAGCTTTTCCTTGTGTGTTGGTGGTTACGTCGGATTCATTTGTGATTTAAGAATAATGGAATAAGAACACAGTTTGTTCTGTGTCTTTCAGGCCAAGTATTGATGACAAATGGGTCCAGGTGGGCTTTTGGAAATGGACATTTCTCACAGTAACATCTCGCTCCAACATGTGGAAGCAATAAAGACCTCCCCTCCTCCATCCTCCTCTTTTCCAGGCAATGAGGCAGAGGATGTCAGCATAAACGGGGGAGTTTGACATGCTGACCTCTACTATGTTGGTGAACATGAACGGTCTGGATCTCCTCTCCCTTCACTCTCATTTGTAGCATACAACTGAATACACCAGACAGGTGTGTTGTTATGTTTAGAGAACCAGGTGAAAAAGGAAGGCCGCTTCACTAATCACCTCACTTTAGTATTCCAGTGCCAATATGTGATGAATTATGCCCAGTTAACACTCAGTGGATGTGTGGCACCAAGTATGTATATATTAATTTCCCAAATGTCCAAAGCAGCTACAACATCAGGCTCAGCTGTCTGTGCCGGAAGACTCTACTTCTGAAAAAACATGTAAATTTTTGTGCACTCTCACCAGGACCTTGTCAAAGTGTCACCTAACCCCTAAAACCAGTTTTCCTTAAAGTACCTTCTGGGCATTGCTCCAAGACAACAAAGCCAGAGTGCTGCTAAATGAAATCTGTAAAGTATTCCCAGCATGGGACTGAGTTGAGATAGCCAAAGAGGCAACCTTAAAATCTATCAACTCCTGAAGCTGACTTCCAGAGGGCAGCGAGAGTGAGTGGTCCCACAGGCTGGTTGGTCAGTTATTAACCTGTTTCCAGAGAGATGATGACAGGAACACGGCCTATTGTCTGGAAGTCATTAAGAGAGCCAGGGGTAGTCTGGGAGTGGCTGCATACCTCTGTTAAACCCCCAGCATGTGTACACACACACACACACGCGCGCACACACACACACACACACACACACACACACACACACACACACACACGTGTGCACACAATACTTGGTTTCTTTTCAGCTGTTCCTCAGTTTTTGTTCTGCATTTCCGTATTGGTTCAGACTCAATAGCTTCAGTTTAGGAGAATAATTGTTCAAAATAACTCTGATAAGCAGTGTGTACCTCCAAACCTGCTTAATAACAGCCAATCACGAGGGTAGACATACTTCTATAATATGTTGTGTATTGATAACTGACTCCAAGATAGGAGTTATGATCTCTTAACATCCACCACTTAGAGACACTAAGTGTCATTCTGGCCTTACAGTGCTTCTGGTCTAAGATTTCTACTTAGTTGTACTACATAAGAGAAAATCCCACATTAAGGTGTGGACATAAGTAAACCTTCCTGTAAAAATGAAGTGGTGTTTAGGGGACTAGTGACCTGGTGGATGTTAAAAAGTTAAACTCTGTTTTCTGTCTCACTCATGACTGTATTAATAGCCACAAAGAGGAGGATGGGGTGTTGGTGCCAGGAATCCAGCCTTAAAGTGCAGCCCAGCTCGGATGGGAATATGGGGGAAGGTTAAAGGGTGAGGAAGGGGCCACAGAGCCACACAGAGAGAATAGATAGATGGATGCATGTATGGATGGCAGACAGATATCAGGAGTTGTTCGTCACAGCTATCAGAGACTGTGGGGAGTCTCCACAGGCGGGTGTGTAAATGTCAGCTGTCTTTATCACAGAAGTATACAACACCATGCTCTTTACCCTGCAGTGTAGCCTTCTAACTCATTTATTTGTCTTTCTGCACCCAGACACACATTTTCAGTCTGTTAAAATCTGACCAAAATTTGAGTAAAGTAATTAAGCAAACCGATTAACTTTAAGTCTTGGACAATGCAACCCTCTCAGGCTCAAATTAAAGTCCTGCAGTGGTACTTCTGAGTAAAAAAACCTCATAAAATATGTATGTGGAGTCAGGTTGTTAGTTTTTAACTGTTGTAAATCGGCAACGCCTGCCTCAAGAGGGTTAATCACTGTTGCCTAATTCAGAGTTTCAAATAATCCCTGTTGGTCTTAGACTGGGTCTTGGAAAACTCTGTTAGCCTATCCTCTGTGTAAAGTTAGTTATTATTAATCTCTTTCACAGTGTGTCTTGTGTCCTGTCTTCTTCCATTAACCTCCACAATCCAGGAGATAGTTGTCCCTCCTTGAGCCTGGTACTGCTAAAAGTTTCTTCCTTTTAAAAGGGAGTTTTTCCTTCCTACTGTCACCATTTTTTTTTCATAGGGGATCATCAGATTGTTGGGCTTTTCTCTCTGTTATTGTAGGGGTTTTACCTTACAATGTAAAGTCACATGAGGTTTTGGTGATTTGGAGCTATATACATAAAAGTAAATTGATCTGGTAAGAGGTGGGAATGCAATTGTGGGTTGCACTGCTGCTCCTCCACATTGAAAGGAACCAGTTAAGGTGGAGTGTTCAAGGTATGTCCCTGCATAAAAAGCCCCTGGGGTAGACCCAGGATACGCCAGAGAGATTATATCTCTTGGCTAGCCTGGGAACACCTTGGTGTACCCCCCAGATAAGCTGGAGGAGGTGGGTAGGGGAAGGTATATTGTTTGCTCATGCTGCTTCCTCTGTGACCCAGCCACCCAGAAAATGGATGGATGCATTGAACTGATATTTAAAACAAGCCATTTTTGGTTCTCTTTCCATTTCCTTTAGAAAACTGCCCTTTGCAGCTCCATCCCTGAAACTGTCTCAAACTGAGAGCGTAAAGCAGATGGACTCATATCTAATATCTGCTAATGTTATTATTGCAAACTTTGGCTATATTAGTGGCATGAAAATAAAGAATACTACGATAGATCTACTTTTTAAATCAAGCTAAAACGAACCCAGAAAAATGAAGTTGGCTAACATGATGTGTGTGTACATTGAATCACCATATATGCATAATTTATATGTGCGCATACAAAGCGAGAACGATACTATTGCGGTTTTTACTAATTTACTGCTAAATGAGTGCAGCAGCAGGCAGTAATCCTGGCTAAGGATGTGTACTGCAGTTTGGACTTGGGTCAGTGCATTTAAATGGCCTGAACATGCAATCATCAGTTTCTTCTCAGTCTGTGACTAAACTAAAAGAGTGTAGGCTGACTGCTACAATGGTCTGTTGCTCAACTGTGTAGATAGCATCAGTGCTGGATTTTATAATGTTAGTGGGAGATGGATATCACGGGTGTATGGGGAGGGACTGAGGGGGTGTAACAAATCTAAAGATTAGACCACAGCTTAGCTGCTCGAAACTCTGATAAATATACAAGATTTCCCTTCAGCTTGCCAGTATATTATTACTGTCATATGAAGTTTAGGAGCTTGGTATAATTGCTGTAAAATAAGACATGGGTTGAGCCAGTGGATAGCTTCTGTCTTGAAGCAGTGGTAGAGTGCAGATGTTCTTTAAAATTAAAACCACATTTCCCATAAATCCTGTTACTTCCTGCTAGGTCTGCCACCACCAATAAAATCCTTTGTTGAATTTGTACCAGACTGCTGACAAGAACAAAAATACCTCAAAATGTGCCTGGTAATGATTTATTGATGTTTTAGATGGTGCATGAAAACAACACATCGGCAACTGCCCAATATGCAGCTTTTCCATTGTGAGTCATAAATCAAGCACACCCATTTTCCACACACTAAAAACAAGTGAGAGCCTCCAGGGATGAAAAATAAAGGCAAAGCAAACATCAGCTTCAGTTCCTGTAGTGGTCTCCATAGACTGCCATCTAAAATGACCAAAATACTGCCCAAACTGACCATTAGTAAGCTTATTTATGGTCTGATATAAGACCGTTTTGGCTTTAAGTCTATAGTTAAGAGCAGTAAATGGATGATTTTATTTTTAAAATCTTATAAATATACTTATACCTCAGCACCAAATCCAGGACACTGTTGCTTCAATAAAAGACACCCTGGGAATAAGAAAAGGCCACTAGCTAATGAAAAAACACAACTCTGTTGTTGTTTGTGCATTGCCACTGACCAATAATGCTGCTTTGTGACTGGGGAAAGACAGTGGAGAATTTGTTCTTTCTGTGAGAAAGGCTTTCAAAAATGCTGACTCTTTTTAAAATAGTTAACAATGTAAAATAATCTGTTTCATCCAAAACCACAAATTTTTGTTGAAGTAGTTTTGTTGTGCAAACCTAACCGATGAAATTAGTAGATCAACATTGATTTTTGGTTTCAAAACAGATCCCGTGGTCAAACATAGAATGAGTGTTGTGTTGCTTTTCAGTATCTCATCTGACATTCTAAAGGCTGAAGGAAAACATCTCCCAATACATTTAACTGTCCCTACCACCAAGTTGCAAAGCTGTAGCATCTCAATCAGTTGCAACAGTGGTCCTGGAGCACGACGACCTGAGGTCATCATTGGTAACAGCCACAACTCTAAACAAAAAAAACAAAACACGCATGCACGCACACACACACACACACACACACACACACACACACACACACACACA
>NW_024582778.1:320121-339470 GCF_018398535.1 Haplochromis burtoni
ACACACACACACACACACACACACACACACACACACACACACACACACAAATATGTTTCCATTTTAAACGAATTTCACCGAACTTAATCAGATGAAACAGAACTTCTCATATACACAGTTATGATCATCTTGATGAGGCAGATGGACATGACTAATAACCTCAGTGAAAATAAAAATACATGAAGTACATTTCCACTCAGCTTCTTCTTTAAAGAGAAGGGAGACCGCAGCGAAAAAAGAGAGACTGATCATGAATAAAGACGCTCATAACTCACTCACAGATACATGCTGCAGGTGCTTTCACTTCACTACCAGAGCGAAGGTGAAATGTGTGCACACAGGTGCGTGTGTCCGCTTGTGACCGCTTGGCATGTACATTGATGGTGAGGAGTAACAGCTGGAGAGCAGGATGGAAGACGACACGCCTGTACACATCTCTCTGGCTGCAGATAGCTTCAGCCTGGACACGAGCTGTTAAGTATGCCTGCAGTCTTTGTATTTTTTTGAACAGAAACTGAACTCTATGCACCGTATCCTCCCCATCTCACCTTGACAGCCAGGTGAGGATGTGGCACCTGAGCGAGCTGCAATTATGATTTCAAACAGCAGCCATGAAGCTAATTACCACAACACAGAGCACACACAGCCAACCTCTGTGAACACATGCATTATTCTGCTGTGTGTGGCTGACAGTGGGGGATCTCCCACAGCAGAGATACACAGAAACAAAGGTGCCCTTGTGTTGTTTAGCTCTGACCAAATGATTTCACAGAAGATAACATTCTTCTGTTGTATCCACGACATAGTTTGGTAATCACGGATACAGGAGCAACAGCTATTACCATAAAGTGTGCAAGTGCTTTTAACGTTTTTGTAAGACTTGTAACTATGCATGAATATCATATCATCAACAGATGTAATCATGTATAGGTGCACCCATGGCTTCAAAAGCTAGCAGTGCCCATTTAGCAGAAATAAATTGCTTGTGGGTAATTTCTGATGACCCTTCGAGGTAAAAATGCAAGCTGCTTGTCTTGCATGTACTGCCTGTTTCTCCAGCAACATATCAATGGAGCTCCTTCCATAATGCTGCATTTCTGTTGAGACATTCCGTGGTGGATTTGCAAGACTTCTTAAGACCACTGTGCATCACAGTTGGTATGAGGACCCAAAGTTATCTTTGGTTCTCACAAAATATTTGCACAGTGTGTCTGTCAACACAGACTAAATTATTTCAAAAGGCCTGCTCTCCAGCTAATTGTTCATTAGTTATTTGTTTTGTAAGGAGATATAAATATATAGAAATATAGTGCTCTTTGACACTAAAAGCCATTGAAACACAACGTAAATCCTACAATGAAATCTGGGGCTTTTTGGAGAAACTATTTACTCTTAATTTGGTGGTCAAGTCCTTCCTTACTTAAAAACAACTCTACATCCACCTTTTCTATCTAGCATTTTAGATCTTCGCAAGATGACATGCTAGAATAGCAAGGAGAAAACCAGACCCCAAAGACGTGAGAGGTTCAAATTAGTGATGCTCTGGCCTATTTTTTATAAGGAAGAAAAAAGATCAGACAAGTCAGCTGGTCTAAAATGCTAAAGTTACATTCTGATTGATGTGCATGTGTATTTCTGAAGCTGTCAATGACATTCTTTGTGAACCAAATCATATTTTAAATGCTACAGTATGTGTGGCACTTTTCAACATGCAGCAGATGGCACATGTGCAATGCTAACTTGCTGAATGTGGTTAAAGTTAGCAGAGGTAGCACCAGCAGCTTTCTTTTCAAGTACTAGTAGTAAGAAGCCAGCAAAGCAGTAAGGTGCCAGCTGGTGGTGGATGGCTCCATTGATAAAGCCAACATCTAACTTCTGTTGGACATTAATAAAATAATAATATAAATATTTTATTTCACTGACTACCATTTTGGATGCTGCATGTCCATGTCTATGTTTAAGGAGTTCCAAACTGCCTCTCATATGTTCATAGGAGTGAGATAAATACTTTATGATCATGTGTGTTAATGTGGTGTAGTGTAACTGCATTGAGTGAGTCATTCAAACTATCTGAATGCCAGTCCAGTTGACATAACCTGGAATTCTAATTACTTGGATGTAAATAACCACTTTTTCAAAACACTGACTAGTTATGTCAGCCGTTTCCATACAATGTGTTTACTACTTCCCATGAAGTATCTCCCAGCTTTGTGTCAGCGCTGAGTGCACAGGAAAGGCTAAATTCGGGAGCTGCCCTGCTCTGAATAAAAAGCAGACTTAATACTAACCTCATGATTGTCACACTTTACACAACTTTATGGTGTGTCTTCTCAGGACCTCCTCCTGCCATACAAGTTTCCCAATGCCACTTTAAAGTACTAGTAACAGCTTGACATGTGACTTCACATATTATCTACTGTTGATGGACTCACAATGGTGATCATTGAGTTCAGCAAAGCGAACATCTGCTCTGCAAAAATCTTTGGCATAGAAAATGAAAAAAATAGAACCAAGATTTTAATAATATACTATACAATCACATAAATGTAAGCACATTGAACAAGTTTAGGTTTTGATAGGGCAACTTGTGTATCTCACTCACTCTCAGCTGGGATAAGTTGGGGGTCATAGGTGATGCCATTGGTGCATGCCTTAAAAATGCATTTAATATTCTCAAGTTCCATTTAATTCTATCGCTCTGAAATTGCAAATACTTGAAGGGTATAATCAGTACTCCAAACCACTCAATCACCTAGGAACGGGAAGACATTAAAAAGCATCTTGATCGTCTTAAGCTGCTGTCTAGCCTAAATATTTAGAAAGTTTCCTTATTTCTCTAAGGAACCCATAAATTTATCATGAGGACAAGGCCAGGAAAACCACACGCTCATCATCAACCGGCTGAGTGATGCAGAAACCACAGGATGGATAAAAGCCAGGAGATTCTCTTTCGGTTTCATCAGAGGCTAAACAAGCCAAGGAGGAAAACAAAACCAGCTGATGTAAATGGTTAAGAACAGTCATAAGACAGAAGACATACTTTCATGAACTGCATCCCAAGTTGAACTTAAAATAACTGGGAATAGCTCAGAAAGCACAAAACACTAAAACTCTGACTCACAAACTCATTGATGTATTGTGATGTAACCCACATGGACACATCATGAAACCAGCTCTAAAACATTCTTGGCATCTGAAAAAATATCAGCTTTACAGAAACTAAGAGAACAAGCTTGTTTTGTTAGCTTCACCCACCAGTTTCTGGATGCAGTCATTAGAGTTTCAAACGACTTTCACAAGACCAAAGGAGACCTATGTAATCATTCAGGTGAAGCTAAGGCATGAAAATCAAACCAAAACTGGATAAACGTGGTACATGCAGGACTAAGGCAATAATGACTAACCAGAGCCGACATTTCACAATGCTGACTTCAAATATTTAGTACAGGTCTGAAAAACCACACAACCGCACTAACTTCACCTCCCAGGAGCCTTCTTGACTCATGTTACTGCACTTCATAAATCCTTAAGCATCCTGGCAGAGGGCTATTGTGCAACCACAGTGACATAGCCAGTGCCTCGTATGACACATCTACACACCCACAATTCAACATTGCTTCATTTAAACTCATAAATCTGTGTCTTTACCACTGTGGCCATTGCAACTACTGCTACTTTGCAGTTGCACTATATAAAATTTCCATTCATGTTACAAAGTACATGACAAATCTGAACTGTAAACTAGAGAGTAGACAAAAATATGCGAAGAGCTTCTACAAGAACCCTGGAGGGCATCAAGTGTACATTTTTTTGGAATAGATTCCTTGAAAGAGTGTAACATTTCTTCCCTTGCAGGCTAAAGCAATGGTTTTCAGTCGGGTTACTGCCAGGGAACAATCAAGAAACTTTTTAAGGAACAATTAAAAAGTTAAAGAAACAATATATATTGCAGTAATATTACAACAATTTAACTGCTAGCTAAAGTAAAACTTTATTTTTAGCCAAATGTAATTATAAAACTGAGATATTTAAATGTGTCTACAGTTTCAATTATTACCAATAATATAACAGATAAACTGAAATTGTGAACTACAGATATATAACCATCTATATAAATGTATCTGCTAATATATGCTAATGGCAGTTAGCAGTTAGCTAAGTTAGCACAACATTTTAAGGTAACAGAGGCACATAGGCCTAGGCCAAGACAGGTAGAAACGGAAAAATGTATATTCCCTGACAGGTTGCTGATGGTTACTGTTGTCAGTAAAAACCAGTTCAATATCAGTGCAAATAAAAATAAATGCGACATGGCAAGGTTGACTGAAGAAGTTTCACATTTGTTCATTCGGCACATTTGTTCACTCTAGACATCAAAAACCTCTGAACCATTAAAGAACTCTTCATGAATGGATTTCTGCTCTATGAAGTACTCACATTTGTCTTGCTGGACACAGCAAAAGTGGCTCGGCTGGAGAAGCGGGTGATGGAGGGGCTGCTCCCAGACACTGGGCTTGTCACCATGGAGGAAACTCTGGAGCCAGCTGGAGGACTACTGGAGGTGGAGGAGGATGAAAAAGTGGCAGGGGGGGATGCAGGGATAGTTTGATTGCTGAGGCTGCTGTAGGTCTGGGCTTGGCTTCCCAAGGTGGAGGTCTGCATGTGTAGATGAGCCTGACTCTGCGTGTGAGCCTCACCTTTTCCGTAGATCACCTCCTTTATCTCATGGTGATTCTCCTCAATGTCATCTAGGTGGTTCTTGTGGTTTTGGGCATGTGTGTGGTGGTTGTTGTTCAGCATGGTGCTCCTGTCACATGTGATGCCACTGAGGAGCTCCACCTGTCGAGTCAGAGAATCCAGCTGGCTCCTGAGCTGCCGATTCTCCTGCTGGAGATGAACCACGGCTCGTCCGAGGGGCCCACTCAAGTTGTTCGTCTCCTCCAGACGACGCTCCATACCCAGTTTAAAAGTACTCACATCCACATGGATCTCCCTGATGGCATCCCTTAGAGTGTTCTCATAACGGGCTAGTGCTGCACACACAGTCTCGCCCTCTGGAGAGCAAGATCCTGGGCAGCACACTTCTCCCATGTCACCCACTGCTGGGGCTTCCATTGGCACAGATGCCACCACTGCTGACCCTTGGGGAACAGGCCAGATAGTCTGCAAGTTAATGACTCCCTGGTGACGGTCTGCCTCAGTCAGTGATCTGAGAGTTTTGCCGGAGGGGGTGGGGACTGATGGACAGGAGTTAAGAGGTGAAAGTTTGAAAGGGGTTGCAAAGGACTGGTCTGTGTTATTACCACTCCTTCAGCTATGTCCCGAGATAGGATGCTCAGTAAGGTCTGCTTTCCAGGTACCAACTTCACGCCAGCTTCTGTCTGAAAATACAAAGTGAATAAAATGCAAACACACTGTTAAACTCTTCAAAGATCTGCTGAAGCTCAACTGAGATGACTGTCTGTGGAGGATAATTAGGGGAAAATTTAATATCTAACAAAAACTGACACAGCAAACTTGATTCTAAGCAAAAGTTCAGACTGAAAAAAGCTACATTGTTTCAGAGAACTGAGAAGAACAGAATAAAAGCATTCATTTCTTTGAGCCAGATCTGATTTACAGCTGCTGAGAAACACAACGATGAGGTCATCTTCACCCACAGCTGCAAAAAACCTACCTCGGTTTTGCTCTTTGCTACAGCTCACCAGACTTTCCTCGGCAGCTGTACGTCTGTGTGTGAGGGTGTGCGAGCTCTGCTCTGCTCTACTGGCTCTCTGGTTTGTTTAAAGGGTGATCACTCCTCTGGCCTTGGGGAGGGAGGAGAAAGGGAGGGATAAGGGAGGAGGGTAGTGGTGGAGTGGAGAACTTGCATGCAAAGAGTAGTAAATGTGAGGGGAGGGGAAGCGGGGCGGTGCAGTGGGTAGATTTTATGTCCTAACACTGTCTAAACTGTCTTACTCCTCCTACCCTTTATGTTACAGCAAGTTTTCCCTGTTTAAATGTATACATGTTAGACGATATTGGAAGAAGAAACAATGAAATATGACTGCTGTAAAATAGAGTATTCGTGTTTATCAAAGCCTGTAACTTGAATGTATTGTTTGCACGTATTATATAGTGGCCACTCACAACAAATTGCTTAAACACCACTGACATTCTCCTAAGCTGAACTGACGATTCTGTTTTTCATACAGCTGGTTGAAATACTTGAAATGTGTGCTGCTGTACTTATAGAGAAGAACCCGCAAATAATTTTCCACTAATCTTGCAATTCCCTTCAGCTCTGTGCTAAAGCCTTAGCATCTTTCAACTTATAAAACTGAGTCTGTGGTCTGCAAATTTCCAGTCTAAGGCTCTCATCAGGCTCATTTATCAAAACAGCAAGCAGCTGTTTTCAGTGAAAAGCTCTGCTACAGATACTCTACACTATCTGCTAGCCATTTATTACCAAATCATCACAATCACATAGCATTTTGCTGTAATGCTGCTTTGTGTCCACTGGACATGAAATTCCCTGGAACCTGTTTTTTTACGAGGTAGAAGACTAGGTTTTATATCACGATTAGAGATTAAGTGAAGCCAGTTAACTGTTTCCCTAGATGTTGTCACTTTTCAAAAGAAAATCTGTCCTATTGTAGTTTGTGCCTGATGGCCAGAGGACACAGGCTGAGCCCCCCCCCCCCCCCCCCCCATTGTAATTAGACCCCAACGTATGCATTATGTCAATTATGTGCTCACTAAGATATGAAAACAAGTGTGTGTGTGTGTGTGTGTGTGTGTGTGTGTGTGTGTGTGTGTGCAACAAACAGAGTCAGGCTAATACTTTACTCCACCCTCCTGCTTACTGTCAACAGTGTGTGCGTGTGTGTTAAGGACAGAGTGTGAGACTGAGGTGTAGCTATGAGAATATAAGCTCAAATATCTTCATTATGTAATAAAAGAATGGAAACCCAAAATCTCTGATCTAGTGAAAACTGCCGTGCTCATCAATGAATTAGTTCTTTGCCAGTGTTAGAAATAAATATTGAATACCAAAATCAAAAATACCCAAAATCACTGCGACACATCCATCTGGAATAGATTCCTGTTTCTCTTTGTGCTTTCTGATTTTGCCCATTTAAACAAGATAACAAACAAGAAAACACGATTTGGATTAAATTATCATGTGTTTTTAATCTTGTGGAGTTTTATTATTACACAAATGGATTAAATTCCAACCAGAGCTTTGTACAAAAGATTCTGACATTCCTGTACTGTTTACCTCATTTGCCAGATGGCGGCACTAATAATAATAATAATAATAATGGATTGGATTTATATAGCGCTTTTCAAGGCACCCAAGGTGCTTTACAATGCAGCATTATGTCCTTTCAAAATCTTTAGTTATTTATTCTTTAAGTAACAGTAGGTACAAATAAGCCAGTTTGATGCTTAATCCATGTTTGAGTTGAACTGCACCGTTACTATGTAACAGTGAATTGTAACAACTGATTAAAGGAGTATGAATATAGTAAATGTGGCTGCTCATTGCTTTGTTTTTATTTTGGCTCACTTTCACCTCATCCGCTTTATAATATCTTGTTAGTGTTGTATTTACAGAAAGCTCAAAGAAAGAAAATCTGGCTTTGCAACATCTACCATTCATTTTGTGACATCATTGCCTCATTACATTATAAAATTTAATTCAGCTTTGTTGTAATGAAGGCAAGCTGTTGTTCATTTTGCCCAGGGCACACTGAAAGTCCCTGAAGCCAACCTGTGGGGTCCAAGTGGGGCCCTGACTCATTGTTACTGGAAGTATCAGTGAGTCAGCAGGTAATGCGCTGTTTAATCAGAAGGTATGAAATACAAAAACCTCAGCTGTAGTCACCATAGTGTAGTCTTACTCACTTACTCGCTTGAGATTATTCATTGTTTTACAGTCATCAAACATTTTTGACTGGCTCTGCCTCCACAGAGCTGAGATTGTACAGGTCCACTGGGATTATTAAAGGGAGAAGGATATATGCTTTGATTTTCTTCTCATCTGGTCTTCAGCCAGCGTAACTATCTGTTGATATTACAGACACATTTGCACATATACTTCTTCCCGTATGCAGTGCTGTTGCCCCAAGTGATTAAGTGTGGATTAGGTCAGACCGAAGGATATCTGAGGTTTGCGATATATAACACACTTATGGTTTAACATATATCACACTTGTCAAGGGCCCAACATCTGGAAAAAAGTAAAGAGTAAAAAAGAGAAGAAAGCCATTGTTATTTTGAAATGCCTTCAACACGGGAACGATCTGAAAACTATTTGTACTGCCAAGCATGAAGCTGTTAAGTTTATAAAGCTCCCCATCACAGGCCACTCTGAGCAATACTTTTTCATGTAAATGATGGTATATATGATGAATGTAAAAATGTTGCACATGGTGAGAAACTGACAAAAGCTAACTTGAACAGGTGGGATATGGAAGGCGGAGGAACCCTAACATTGATCTTGTGATGTAGTGTGGATGAAAGAATTACTTACAAATAAGTCACATCCCAATATGTGGATTTCATTCAAAAGCACATGAGCAGATGTTACATGAATCTTTGTTCATCAATCTTTGTTAATTTCCACCTCCTAGCTAGTATGAAAGGTCAAAGTCTAACCACCATCGTCAGTTAAAATTTAAATTGAATTAAAGCCTGAATTATACTTGGGTGCAGACGTAGACCTGACTTATTAGTAGTCATTCCTGTCATGCCTGGGTGTATGCATAGTTGGTGCATTGTAATGTAAATTCCCCACTGACGAGTCCATGCAGTCACAAAACATAGGCAGGCATTGAGGCTACGTCGCTTTCTCTCCGTTTTGGCCTCCCATCCACAATGAGATGGCATTTTCCCCAAAGGAAAATGCAGCGTTTTCAAAACGCTCTCGAAAACACATACATTTGAAGACGGTGCTTATGCGTCGCAGTGTGGACTTTCGAAAACGATGACGCATATTAGTCATATGATACAGTCATGTGACCAATTAAACAAAGATAGCGGAGGCCATTATACAGCAGTTGTTTCGTTTGCTCTCAGTTTTGACAGCCCTATTAAAGATTGATATCAGTTTGTACATGCTTCAGATAGCTTTTCTTTGAATTTTTTAATTCTCACTCGCTTTTGCAACTTTGTACTTTTGTGTTACTCGCAGCAACAACTCCACCTCATTGTTAGTCCATTTAAAAAATGGTGCTTTTCCTTAACATTTTTCTGCGACATTTCAAAGAGCCTGAAAGTAAATAAACGGCAGACAGAAATGAGGCATTTCTTGCATTTCACGCATGCGCAGTACTGGAACGTAAGCGTTTTTGGCCGTTTCAATGTGGACGCACAACTCCGTGAAAACGACTGAAAACGCTAGTGTGGATCTATCCGGGCTAGTGTGGATGTAGCCTGAGATGACACTGGCTCACTGGCGGCTGAAGAAATTTACATTACATAAATTCGCGTGACATCAAACCATGAAGACCACAGCAAACTTTTTGCAACATGTTTCCAAATTTGAAAAAAAAAAAGCAATTCAGAAGCACGTCATAAAACGAACAAAGATATTAACAGTGAAACTTAAATTTCTAATTTTATTAGTTCTCAGTAGCTGAGCAGTATTTACCTTAAAAAATCTCTCATCCTGGCTTCCTCTTCCCTCTTTCTTACAGATTTCTAAATCTGTAAGACGTTAAAGGCAGATCTACTGACCAGGTTGGTGGTTCGATCCCTGGCTCCCCCAAGTCTGCATGCCAAATATCCTTGGGCATTATATTAACCCTAGGTTGCTCTCCGATGCATCCATCGGAGTATGAATGTTAGTTACTAAGCACTTAAAATCAGAGAAACTGCTTGTGTGAATGGGTGAATGTGGGATGTTGTATTAAGTGCTTTGAGTGTTCTGGGAGAGTAGAAAAGGGCTATATAAGAATCAGTCAATTTAACATTTATCAATTATACATTGATTACTTTGTAACTGTCTTAGAAATAATCCATTAAAATACACAAAACCAGCTTAAATACAGTAGCTGAGATACAGTAGACATCACTGTTCTGCCTAATGCTGTTTGTGTATATGGTTAGAGGCAGAGGAGAAGTCATTGGTGTTTGTTTTCCGTGGAGGCCTGCACATTCAGACGTGAAGGGGAAGGGATCCCCTTCACCAAAGAAGTGAAAATCCAAAGCATAAGAGATAATGGCATCTAGATATAATGCCATCTTCTTCCTCCTAACCTCAAGCCCCATCTCTTGAACTGAAGTCAGGGCTCTAAAACATGCTCATTCGTTATTACAATGAGCTGCCCAAACAACAAAAACAGCTGGTTGTAAGCTAACATGATGCCAGCTAATATTAGGCTCTTGTGTCCTAAAAATCACAGCTTAACACTTAGACCCCCACGGATAGTCATTTGGCCATTTTCTACCTTTAAAACCCAGAGAGCAGCCAAATGGCTTTTAGCTAAGCTTTAGCTTCAGCCAAGTGGAAGCTAAATTGTCTAGTCATTCATATGTAAATTGGGTCGTTGAGTCGTTATCTGGGAATTCTTTAGGGAGGGGAGTGGGGGTGTGTGATTGAGGGCCATCTAAGTTTGAGTACAAACAATTCAACATTTCCAGCAATCACTCACAATCCTGGCACTGCCATGGTATCTGTAGTCTGCATTTACCACATGTGTATCTTTTGCAGTGAACACATCGCACAGTGGCATGATTGTTCTTGCAGTTGTGTTTGACCTGACACGAGGCTCTTTTTCTCCACTGATGTGGAGGGTTGTGTCCGAAGCAACTGTTCTTTTCTTGCCTTCTTCCCAGCTACATGAGAGCGAGCCAACTCTGTTGCAAGCGCCACCAGGAAGTCCACCCGTCTTTCCTTCGTCCCGGTGCATGCTTGATACAGCACATGTGCATTCAGTGCTGCCATGTCAATCATGTTATAAAACACGGCGACTGGCCAGCGCCGTGTTCCTTTGCGGACAGTGTACTCCCGAACCATCTGGTCCATCACATCCACGCCACAGAGTTGGCTCGCTCTCATGTAGCTGGGAAGAAGATAGATACACATGTGGTAAATGCAGACTACAGATACCATGGCAGTGCCAGGATTGTGAGTGATTGCTGGAAATGTTGAATTGTTTGTACTCACTCACTTTTTATTATTATTTGTAAATATGTGTACAAATGGTTGGTTTTTTGTACTGTTTTTATCAATAAATCTTAGCAACAAAGGACATACACCCATTCCCAGATAACGACTCAACGACCCAATTTACATATGAATGACTAGACAATTTAGCTTCCACTTGGCTGAAGCTAAAGCTTAGCTAAAAGCCATTTGGCTGCTCTCTGGGTTTTAAAGGTAGAAAGGTAGAAGCCTGGGGGTGCTGGTGTTAATTGCTTGCCGTGCCAGGGGTAAAACAAAACGGAATTCAGTTGACTGCAATTTGTAATCTAGTGACATCTAGTGGTGAGATTTTACACACTGTGACTTTAATTTTTTTCTCTCTCTGGGAAATAAATGAATTTTTTCACTGCAATATTGACAAAGTAATATGAGCTGAGTGACAGTGAACTTCTTCATTTCACCTGTGGACTAGCTTCTCCTTTACACTGGTTTCTTTAGTTAAATAAAATGCTTCATGAATGGGTTTTTTTAGCGGTTAACAGCCATTCAATTTAATGTTTCTTTATTACTCTCTTTTAGCTCAAGATTTGGTCTCTACCCACTCATATGGGTAGAGACTGCCTCTTATTCCTTATCTTTAGCAGTGAGTAACTGTGTGCATGCAGTTTGGTGCTAAGAGTGAGGTGCATGGTGAGATTTCACTGAAAACATTTGTGAGAGTAGACAAAACAGCGAATAGGATGATTATGCAGCAAATCAGGCAGATTCAGCAAACAGACAAAAGATACACAGTAGATTTATTTACACAACCATTTCATTCATGTTGTCACATTGTGATTTAATTTTCATATTCTGGCAAAAAAATATGTTAACATTCATTCTCTGTGATTCTCGGTCACACGCTTGTTATGAGAGATGTTTCACTGGACTATCTCTGACTGCAGCTGACGTTTAAAAGTGAAACAAAAATGAAAGAATGTAGATGTAATCAGGTCAATTCCCTGGTAGCGTTAACCGCCCTCAGGTAAATGGGTGTTGTGCAATAAGTCAAAACAAGACAGACAAACACAGGTGGATGACACAATCAGATGCGAGGAAGGTTCTCACACTGTTTTCCTTGTGGCTTTTATGGGAAAACATGATGACTTCATGATACAGTTCACAAGAGTTCTCAGGAAACTGGCGTAATCTATGTTTAAAGCCAGTAGAGATTGATTTCAAACCACCCTCTAACAACCTTCTTGTTGTTAGATGATGCTTTCATGACTGTTGGTTATGTTAATGTGTACAGTAGTTTTATAGTCTGTACTGTCACTGATCCTACTAACTTCAGGCTGCTTTGGATGTAATGTCAGAGTTTGAAATTTACATTGTTCCAGGAAACATGGAAATGAAAGATGTAAATCTGTATTCAAATCTGGATTTTGCTACTTATTTTAAAATACTTATTTGTTTTAAATACCAACTCTCAAACTTCTGTTTATAGAAGAGTTACCGGTGGTTTCCATTTTAATACATTTTTGGTTTATTTTACAGCTGGCAACAATTTCAGCGCTGTATTTAAGCTAATGCTGTGTGATGTGTGGTCATTAAAGAACAAGCTGTTTATAATTAAGATGTTAATTATAAGTATGAACACGGTGAGACTATACGGCTAAACATGCCAAAGATAACCACGTTACGCCTTCGTCCCTTTTCATTTCTCCTGCGTCATCACGTGTACACGCATGCACGCACTTAGTCAAACACTTACAGTGTCCTCGCTTCATCATTGTTGCACTCACTCACAGCACACACTCTGACTTCTGCTTACAGACTGTTAACATTAACAAAAAGGCTGTGAGCTTGCCAGCATTTAACAGTGTAAGTCACTGCTGCTTTAAACAGAGCACAAATATGTCCACACTCGCTCAAACTCCCATAAACACACACACAGAATGCATGCAGAAAGCAGAGCTACCAAACAGTTCCTTGTCTAAACATGACAATGAGTCAGACTACATGTGGGCCAGTTTAAACAATACTGCTACTGATAATCGATGTTAGTGCACATTATAGTAGTTTTATCTTTCTTAGTTCCCACTTGTTTATTCAGTTCATTACTCAGTCAGGATTTGTGGCCTTTAAGTAAGACAGTGGACTTAAATTTAAAATGAACTTCATATTTAGATAATTCTTGCATTTACATTTTTTATCTTCTACAAAGTATGATGCATAGAGATTAATATATGGATGAATATAAATTATTTGATCACCTGCATATTAAAACATCTGTCATCATTTATTGACACAGCTCTATAGAAGCTTGTGTTTCTTGTACAGGAAGTGGCTTTCATACCTTTTTTTCTAGGTGACCAGGTCTGAGTATGTTAGAAGCTGTTGATTTATGGGGATGTTCCAGCACAGCCGTCTTTAGGTTTTACCCAGAATGAGCTGCAAAAAAGAAAATGTGGTCAGAAGAGAATGGACAGACTGCTTCAAGGAAGCAGCAAGGAAGACAACAGTAACTCAAATATCCACTTGTTATAACTAAGAGATGCAGCAGAACATGTCTGAAGGCAAAACACATCAAACCTTGAAGCAGACGGCCTACAGCAGCAGAAGCCTTTAAGACCACACAAGCAAAGTGTAACCAATAAAATAGCTGGTAAGTGTGTGGCCACTACCAGCTCCACCACCATCATCAAGTTTGCTGACGACACCTTTGTGGTGGGCCTGATCTCTGATAACAACGAGACGGCCTACCTGAAGGAGATTAGGAATCTGGAGAACTGGTGCCAGAGGAACAACCTCCTTCTAAACGTCAGTAAGACAAAGGAGCTGATAGTGGACTTCAGCACTAAGCAGGAGAGGAACTACCAGACCCCCGTCATCAACGAGTGCCCAGTGGAGAGAGTGGACAGCTTCAAATACCTCGGAGTTCACATCACGCAGAACCTGTCATGGTCCTGTCACATCAACACCGTGGTGAAAAAGGCCTGTCAGCGTCTCTACCACCTCAGACGCTTGAGAGACTTCCAACTGCCCTCCAAGGTGCTCAGGAACTTTTACTCGTGCACCATAGAGAGCATCCTGACGGGAAACATCTTAACCTGGTTCGGGAACAGCACCATGCAGGACAGACGAGCTCTACAGAGGGTTGTGCGGTCAGCTGAGCGCACCATCCGCTCCGAGCTCCCTGACCTGCACTCAATCTTGGTCCAGCACCAGCAGGCGGTGCTGGACCAAGGCCAGGAAGATCGTGAAGGACCTCAGCCATCCCAACAACAGACTGTTCTCTCTGCTGAGGTCAGGAAAGCGATTCCGCTCCCTGAAGACCAACACAGAGAGACTGAGGAGGAGCTTCTTCCCGCAGGCGATACGGTCTCTCAATCACACCACCACACAGTACTGACCCACACATATGGTTCTTACACACACACTGGACATTCTGGACATTGTTTTCACTTCATCACTTAAATCACTTTAAGCATATTTGCACTGCACAGGACATAATGTGGATTGCACAACACTGGTCACTACATTCTTCATTTCCAGTTAATACTTGTACAGCTGCTGTTATTGTGTATATATTTATTTATATTTCTTCATACATTCTTATATAGTTCTATATTGTGTATTTTGTTGTACAGTTATTTTATTTTCAACTTTAATTTATATATTTTATCTTATTCTTTCCCAGTTAAATTTACCCTTCATTCTAATTTGTGTTGTACAGTTATTTCATTTTTAACCTTAATTTATATTTTATTCCTTCCTAGTTAAATTTTCCCTTTTTAATTTTTCATATTTATTTCCTATCTTATTCATAGCCTTTTCCTTTTTTGTTTTCTTTAGGTCACGAGCAGTTGCCCAAGCATTTCACTACATATCGTACTGTGTATGACAGTGTACGTGACAAATAAAATTTGAATTTGAATTTGAATTTTTGAAGCATACATTGATACACACACACAACAACAACAACAAACATAAGAAAATGTTGCTAAAACTACGGTCAAAGTTAAACGGAATATGAGACCATGGCTGCCTTGATTTGGCCAAGAAGGCTTGGTTCTTGTAGAAACTGGACCATTGAAATTAGACCATTCCTCATAGTCAGTGCAGCTAGGACATTTTTATACTCTATGACTGTATAAACATATTAAGTTTTATAAGGCACAACTGATTATAAAGCGCACTGTCGATGAATGGGTCTGTTTAAGGTGCACCAGATTATAAGGCGCATTAAGCAAAACAAAACAGTCAGATAAGTCAAACTTTACTCAACTCATTCTTCTTGCTTCCTCCACTTCCGTATCATTGATTCTTTAATGTTGAATTCTCTGGCAGCTGCTCAATTCCCATGTTGTTGCAGTATATTAATGACAAACCTTGTATTGTGGATGGATTACCTCAGTTGTTCTCCTGACTGAAGTTTGGTCCGTTTACAGCATCCTGCCATGCAATTGCATTTGTCCCTAACCATCGGGAACCCTCATGTTAACTTTTATGAGTAGAAAAAAAGTTAGCATTCATCTTCCAGCTTCACTGTGTTTAGGTGACAGCTATGTTAGCATATAACATAGCTGTTTTGCTAACGATCACGTAGCACAATATTATATACCAGCTAGTCCAACTTCAGTAACCTTACAAAAGTCACTGCTGTTTAGTTTTCTGTCTTCATTTATGTTGGAAGTGATAGCAGAGCTGTACGTTTGGCTGAGAGATTTTCAGAAATCTCTCAGCCAGAACATGGTATATCAGGTTTAGGTGGAAACTAGTGAGCTAAATTCCTGCTAACTTCTAACTGTTAAATTTAATAAATTCTGCTCTCATGGATGCCTGGATGTTAAACTTAATTGTTATACCTGGTAAAGCAGCAATGCTGAACATTTAATTAAAGATTAAAAAATTTAGACAGTTTGTAACTCTCAGTGATGCTGCAGTGTTCTTTTGACTTGGGGACCTGAAGAAGATGGAGTTTTGGACCCAGATTACTCTGTGAGGCTCCTGACTACCAAGCGGTAATGCTCTGACAATCCATCAAGCCATGCGGCTTTGTAGTTTACCAAAGTTGTACTTTTTTGACAGATTTTTGAACGTCATGTACCACATAAAATTGGTTCGAGGCCAGTAAACACAACCAGAATTCATACATAAGGTGCAGTGGATTATAAGGCGCACTGTCGAGTTTTGTAAAAATTAAAGGATTTTAAGTGAGTTTTATAGTGCAGAAAATACGGTAAATATTTACAGTGGTGGATTTTATTGAATAGTTGGATTGAATAAGTTTAGAAAAACACAGCCTCTAAGACAGTGAACATCCTTTGTCCTGCAGCCTCTGTGAGAAACTCTGTTGCTGCTTTTCATGCAATGCAAAAAAGCTTCACAGCCTAAAAACCTGCCAGTGCATTAAACTCTTTGAAATGCAAATCATTTTATTTCAGGTATTTTCTACAGTGAGGATTTAGTGCAGCAGGTGCATTTTTATGCCTCTGTTTGTTGAGGTTATTACCAGGTAAAGGAGGTCCACACTGCTGAATACTTCATCTGCTAGTGTAGCAAAAGGTGGAAAGAGTAAGTATACCTGCGTAAAGACCTGAAATAATTGTAGTACTAGCAGTACTTAGGTCAGTGTAGACAGGTACTTTCCAGCAGGCTGAAGGATGTACCGCAGAATGTCTGACTTGAGATCACAGACAGGTGGCTGTGCCCTGTCACAGACCTGAAACCTACTACACTCTCAAGGTCTCCAAAGCTAACTGTTAGCCTAAGCTTTTTTGGTCAGTTTTGCCATTTCTTTATTAGGACTCCCTTTTTTATTTTTTTAGAAAAGCTAGGTTTATAGTAAGTCCACATGGGGAGCTGATGTACAAATTCAAAGCTCCTTCAAAAGGAACCAGAGTATTTCTAGAAGTGCAAATGTGTGAATTTGACTACTTTCTGTTGGATCCTACATGTGAGAACAGGAAACCTGAATTGACCCGACATTATCTGAAGGTTATATTTATATATATATTTTTAATTATTGGCTGTTGATGACAAAACCAGAAACCAGTAACCTAATGCACCCATTTACTTTTTTTTAGGTCTTGCATGAGTAGACATGCAGGGCCACTGGTGGTTCTCATGCTTAAAATGGAGCTGGACCAAGTTTAGTCTGGGAGTCTGTAGTCGTGTCATTAGTGGACTGGAGAAAGCGGTTCTTCTTATGATGGTTTGACCATTCCTCTGTGTGGACCTCCTTATGTATATAATGAACAGTGGTGGAGCTCTGAAGGAAGATGTTGCAAAGCTACTGAAGGCAGATGAAGGCAGTTTAACTGTTTTCGAGCTTTAACACTTTGAGTGGAAAGTTGTAGCCCAGCCCACAGAGGATCTCCTCAGAGAGGTTTATTATTTAGCTTGTTTGATAGTTTCTTTCTCCAGCTTTGTAACTGTTTCTCTCTGTGTGTCAGGACATCATGAAGCAGCTAGTAGATGCAGCCTTAAAAATGCACACAGAAGCTATGTCCCATCGAGACATCAAGGCTGAAGATCTGCTCATTCAAACCAACTCCGGTGACCAGTGAGTGTGTATCACAGAGGCTTTTAGATATGACTGCATTGTGAGGGAAAATCCATACTGCCAATTCTCTGGTATGTCATCTGGCTTCTGCTCTTCATTCATCTGTCGCTCTGTGGAGTGTTGATCTTGATTTCAGCATGAGAGTGCTCCCGATCCGTTCTTTCTGTCTGTGCTTAGGAGGAACCAGAATGTGCGCACCTTCAGAATTCTTCACAGCTGCTGGGCGCTCCGCTATAGGAAAAGTTGGACGGAGAGAGACAATTTACAACATCCTCTGTGGGACAATTTCTTTCAGTTGTGAGATGTCCCATGGTGAGAGTGGTAGAATAACTGTGCTTGGGGCTAACACTGTATGGAACAGTTTCCTTGCAAAAAAATTACTGCAGTTTCCATCTTGATCTGGGCTTTGTTTTCTGTCGTCCCTCTAACCAGACTGCCATAATTTTTTGGGGCTATGTTGAGCTTGAAATCCAAGGAATTGGGCCACTTTGGGAGAAATCTAGTAGCACCCATGGTTCCAAAACAAAACTACAATCACACCTCAGCTTCACCTTTGGAGGTTAAGAATCACCTTCGGAGAGGACTAAATAAGCTGGGCCAATTTAGAGCAACAAATCATCTCCAGATTTCTCAATATTAGCTTTTGTTTTCAGCTTTGTCTTTAGCTTTGGAGCAGCATTGGCAGAGGTCAACTGAAAGAAAATAAATTACTCAAGCTAAATAAAGATGACCAAAAACATGTTTTTCTACTATGATGTGATTTATATTTATTGTTTATTTTTTATTTATCAGGTTATTTTATTTATTATTTGGCCATGCTAATCTGTCCACTGCCAGAGAATGCTGTTTTCACCTTGTATAAAAAAAGAGTTCAGGAATGTAATTCTTATCCAACTTCTTTCAATATGGAAAAACACGCATACGTGCATCTCTTAACAGCAGTGATGTGTCAGAGTTTGCACTTTATAAAAGTCCTATTTTGGTCTATTCATTATCGGAACACTTTCCCCAAGGAAAGGCATTCAACCAGGTCATTCCTCTTTACATCGTGTTTAACTCACACTCTGTAAATTCAAAACAGCTTGGCTGTGATATTTCTGCCTGGAAACCAGCAGCATGACACAATAACACAATAACACACAGTGTTGTGGCAGATTGTCCACTGCGTGAGCCTCCAGGTTGAAGGACAGGCTACCTGTTGGCTTTGATCCCAGTCTGACAGTTTGACACAGCCCCCCACATCAGAGTTTCCATGGGAACCTGTCGTGCCCAAACAGGGCCACAGAGACAGCATGATGTCATTGACACTTCAAAAGAACAACTTTAATTACCTGCATGTGGATCTTAGAGAAGGAGAGTGAAGGCCATGTGGCTGTTTACTAGAGGCAGTATGTGACAGAATAAACTAAACTACTGATGACCCATCAAAAATACCAACATAGCTGAATTTGTTATGAACAAATATCTTGTAGTTGTGCCTCTGCCATAGGTGCTGGATCTCCTTCAGTGTGCATCAGAAAAGCGATCCAACAGTTTATTTTCTATTTTCAGGAACTGGGAAAAGTCAAAGGGAGGTAAACCTGGCAAACGGTGTGGTCAAAAAAATCTTGTGTTTTCAATTCAGTCTTAGAAACTGGGTTAAAGTGCTGAAAGCTCCTTGTTGGG
>NW_024582778.1:339490-367042 GCF_018398535.1 Haplochromis burtoni
GGGGGGGGGAGGGGGGGACCCAGCTTCAACACCAGCGATGATTCTGCACATGGAAATTGGGTCAGTTTTAAACAGAACTTGGTGTCTGCTCTCTCCACAAGTTTAAAATCATAGTGAAACAGCAGCGTGTACAGAGTGCACATATAGTCAAACAAACTATGACAAAAGTCCTTGGGACAAGTAAAACTTTTTATAATTAAAAGGTTGACTTCTTTAAATTAGGTTGTGATTTTTAAATAGGCAGAAAATATTTTGAATGAAAATGGTGTGCAATGAAAAAGGGGAGCACTTGTGGTATGAGAAATTTTGAAAACCTGCAGAAGGACAGGAGAAATGTTGATGGAACCCAGACCAAAAGAAGCAGAGACAGAAACAATACGGTTTGAATCAATCCAGGCAGAGCCATGGAGAGAAGAAGGTGTGCTCAATAAACATCTTTGGGAGCAACACCATGGGGTTTGTGTATATCAGGGGTATCAAAAGACCCCACTGGGTCACTTTCAGTGTCAGCACTTGGTTTATTTTTCTAGCGTCTTCCAGTGGTGTTCAAAAGGAGAGCAAAAGCTCCGCTTTTTTCATCGTCTGTTTCCAATCGATCAGTGTGCTGCCTCCACAAATGAGGCTTTATTACTTTGTTTTAACAAAAAATGTGCGTGAAATTACTCAAAATGAAGTATGAAGCTTTTTCTTTGTGTGAACGCCGTAAGAGTGTTAATGCTGTCCGGAGTGTAACAAAGAAGAAGACAGGAAGCTGTGGTGAGTGAGGGTATAAAGGAAAAGTGATGGATGACACATTTTGCTGACCTCAGATGTGAGTCTGACCTCCAATCTCTAATTACATATTCTTGTACTTCTGAGAAGTTTTTAAAAAATTAAATTGACCTTTCAAAGTATTCCTTTTACTTAAACCTCTGCCTTATTTTAGATGGAAGACACACAAGGTACACTTGAAGGGATTTTTCAGGCTCAAACAGGCACATATATAAGTGTAAATTTTTATGGCAATGAGATTGCGTTATCTTACTTAACAGAAGTTTGTCAGAAGTTTGTGGTTTCCAACCACTGTGTAGGTAAAAGTGTTACTGGGAGAAGGCCAAAACAAAACCTGTTGTCCATATGCTAGCATAATATTGAACACTACAATGTAACATGCATAAATACAATGCAATAAATTTTTATTTATATAACACCAAATCACAACATCATTGGCAAGGTGCTTTATATTGTAAGGTAAAAACCCTTCAACAATACAGAGGAAACCCCAGCAATCAGATGACCCCCCTAAGAGCAAGGACTTGGTGACAGTGGAAAGGAAAAACTCAAAACTCCCTCTTAACTGGAAGGAGGAGTTAAGCAGGAAACATCTACTTTGAGTGGTTGGGGGAGAATGTAAAACAGTGCCACAACACATGTAATGTGTGATTTTGCTTGTAACACATGGAGAAAAAAAATCTTAACACCAAAACTGCAAATAATGTGTCCTCCTTCTACTAGCCTAAAATTGTTTGGTGGTTCCTCCTGTTCTGCTATACAGCAATATGGTGACCACTGAGCACCAAAAGTCAGAAGCTTTGAAAACATTTTAGGAACACCCCCCTGGTATTCACAGATGAATACCTCATGTGGCCATACTTGATACTTCAACACAATTATGTATTCAAAATAGTAAGAGTGAGTATGGACGAAAGACAGTTGAGATACGTTAGCATTGCCAAATCTACTTAGTTTACTCAGAAAACATGCATGTCTCGTGGACACAGCAGGGGAGAATTTGCGCAGTGTTTCAATAAATGGAGACAGTGCTGTGTTTATAAAAACATAGATGGTGATACCAAATTTGCAGCCTGGTACCGCTGAAAACAGCAAAGGAAAGTGGAATAATAGACATAATGTAAAAGTTACATAATGTAAAACATGTAAAAGTGAACAGGAAACGCGTGGTGTGCTTGTGCGTGAGTGTTCACTGCTCACAGTCACTGATGGAGCCGCTCTGTCACAGTCCAATAAAACATCTGGAGCTGTCTGCTCATGTTCTTGCTCAGGTTAGGTAAGTGTTTTTCAGACATTTTGTGCCTAAGGCCAAGCTAAAATATTGCACACACCTGTATTCATATCAACACAAAATATACTGTCTGACATGTCATCAGTTCTTCTTCTGACTGTATTTGTCAGAAGAAGGGTTTGAGCATGACAGTAGACTTGGCGCTCATTCAAAGTGGATCAGGTTTCTATCAGAAGAGACGTTTGGTTTCTAGATATTTTTTTAATCATTTCTGGTGTTTGTCAGCTTCTCTAGAAAGATGACATTTCCTGTACAAACTAAAGCCACAAGAAGGGTTAGCAATTGACAATTTTTTAATCCTCTTGTCAGTGGTGGGCACACTAGACCGCTGGCTAGTCATGCTTTGCACCATAAAAAAAGAAGACCCATTTAAGTATATATTCCAACAGCGCGGCCTCCGACGGATTCTCAAGATTTCGTATCGAGATCATGTTACCAACGAGGAGGTACTTCAGCGCATTGCCTCACTACTGCTAGCGGACATGGTATTGGAGCAACGATTTCGTTTCGCCGGTCACATTCTTCACCAACATCCGGAATGATTACCGAAGATAGCCATGTCGTGGAGACCCACCCGGGGGTCACGGAGCCGTGGACGACCAAAACAGATGTGAGGACGGTCATTCATTGAGGACCTGAAAGCAGTCGATCTTTCATGGGACGAGGCTGAAGATGTGGCTGCAAACTGAGCTCATTGGCGATCCCTTGCTGCCCAATGCGCCATCCGGCACAGGAGGAACTAAGTCTAATTAAGTAGGTTAAGTATATATTACAACTATAACATTTGACTGTGTATTTGTAAATAACTCAAGCTAAACATTTATTCCTTGCTTTGTGTGCAACAAGTGTTGCAATAATAATATATGATTAACAGAAAATCCCAAGGCACACTTGAACTTACCTCGGAGTGTAACAGTGCATTTTAAATCGACAAGAAAGTGGCTACCCAAACAATTCGACTTGAGGCTTCACCTTACAAACTACCGAGGGACCTGATGGTGCCTAATTCCATCTTTTATACACAGTCAGTGGTCAAAAGATGTGAATGATACATTTTCTAAAAGCCATTTTTTGGAGCCATGTGCACCTTTGGTTTGCCTGCAGGCAAAATTAAGACAAAACAAGCATTGCTGCTGTTTCCTAACCTTTAATTACATTCTCCACCGGATATTGTGCAATATCTGCATCTGCATCTAAAACGTGAATGTTAAAGTACGCACATACCGGTTCTCACACACACACACACTAGCTGACTAGTTAGTCAGTTCCTCCAAGAGAGGTGAGTCAGATACAGTGTGCAGAGGGTGGGAGACATGTAATGAATGAGTCTGGACGGGGTGTCCTCTGTGCGACAGTGGCAGGATTAGATAGTGGTGGAAGTGGACGGGCCCCTAATTTCAACAGTAGAGAGGATACTCGAGACTGCCGTAAGGATATGACCTCAAGAACTGGATGTGACTTTGGGGAAGTTTTGTGGATAAGCAGAAACTACACATGCATGCCTAAAACTGTGAAGTACTTAAAGGTTCTTCTTTGGATTGTCTTTTTACTGAACTTGAACTTTAAAATCACAGGAAAAAGTCAAACTGAGTGAGAAAGAAATAAACTCTGTATGCACGTCCTGCATTTTTTCCTACAAACTAATCAGTAAAAACCCAATGATAAACGATGACTGACGGTTAAGCAAGACCACTTGCATGTATGTGTAAGTGCAAGATGATGTCATGCAAGCACACTGAGCCAAAATATATCTCAGTCATATCCATCAATTGTTCTTTCTCTGCAGTCAAACACACACACACACACACACACACACACACACACACACACACACACACACATACACACACACACACACACACACACACGCGTGCGTGCACTCTGTCTTATCAAAACTTCTCTGTGTTACCACATCAGCCCTGCAACTTGGCAGCAAGGCCCCGATTTAGCATTACATCACCCTTTCCTCGTCCAGACCCTGGAGCTGAATGCACAAACTCAACCACACATGCTCACGCATTTGCAGGCAGAGCCAATTAGTAGCGTTATTAGAGAACATCCATCACGCTGAGGCCACGTATTTCCTCAAAGCCAAAGTTTGGAAAGACAACATCATTAGCTCCAGCCAGCAGCAGAGGAACATGTAATTGTGAGCACTTCTGCAAACACAAAAAAAGATTTACTGAAGCCGCTGATTTCAAGTGGACGTCACAGCTCCACGAACGCCATTGCATGTAAAAAGAATGTTTGCATGTAATGGAAGCAGACTACATGAAAATAGAAAGTGACGTCAGCATGCAATGTGGAAAAACTGCCCTCACATGACAAGCCACATGCCCAAAAAGCCTGTGTTTTTTCGATTGTTAATTTTAACACATTGCAATTTTTGTCTTAGTCTTTACATTCAAACATTTTTAATTCTCAATGATTTTTGTTTTTCAAAACTATGTTACTTATGGAAGAGGAATTCACACTAAAAATGAAATAGGGGAATAGAAGTATCATTATGTGTATATAAAACAAATATACAGTGCCAAATAAAAAAAAGTAAAAAAGAGTGGAAAGCTTAAAGATAGATACATGTACATATATGTTGTAGCATTTTCGTGGCTGACACTGAAGAATAATACAGAATATATTGAGAAATCTATAAATGTTGTAAATACTCAGTTATGAAATATACATAGACAAAGTTGACCTTAACCAATACCTGCTTCACCTTTAGATATTTCATATGCTGTAATCTCTTCCTTGCTTTTCCTTTTAGTGTTTACTTAGATCCCATGGTCACATAAACAATCAGGTGTTACTCAAACTAGATACTAAAACAGTGTTAATAAATGGAGTAAATGGAGAGTCATGTTCACACAGTAAGGTAATTATGGAGTTCCACAGGCGTCTGTGCTAGGACCAGTTCTGTTTACATTAAACATGCTTCCCTTAAGCAGCATCATTGGAAAACATACCTTACATTTTTCACTGCTATGCAGACACTCAGCTTCGGTCGCGGCAGATGGCCGCCCCTCCCTGGGCCTGGTTCTGCTGGAGGTGTCTTCCTGTTAAAAGGGAGTTTTTTCTTCCCACTGTTGCCAAAGTGCTTGCACGCAGGGCTCATATGATTGTTGGGGTTCTCTCTGTGTGTATTACTGTAGGGTCTACCTTAAAATATAAAGTGCTTTGACTCACTCCCACAATTCACTTCCCACTGTGGAAAGTGACGTTGTAATTATGTCTTTTATAAGTCATTTTTGGACCACTAAAGGGGTTGTTTTTTTAACACTATAGGCGACGTCTTTTTTTTTTCAACATCTGCTGAATGTCTAGTGTTGTCGCTGGCAGGACCTACATATACAGGCTATTTATAGTCCAAATGCGGTTGTTGTGGACGTCTTTTCAAAGTCAAACTTAGACTTATTTTAGACATCATTTTTAACAATGGTTCTACATGTATAGGCTCTGTAATCCCATGGTTTCAGAGGGTGAAGGGCAGGTTTTCTGTAGAGAAACAGCTATGTGTGAAGGAATGCAGAGTGATCAGCAGGCATCTCCAAGTTGGCGTGGGCTCTTGAACTAAAACAAAAGGGAGCAGCTGCACAGTGGATTTGGAGCAGAAATGTCCCGAGCTTCTCACAGACAGTTTGCAAAATGTGTACATCGACAAAGACTGCTGAGCAGATAGCTCAGTTCATACACACTTGCGCAAACTTCGCTTACTTTCCGTTGTAACTTCTGTCAGAGCAGGCTGCCGATCACAACATTCACTTCCTCTTGCAAAGCTTTTCAAATAAAAGCCAGATACTTGTAAAAAATGAACCATATATAATGCAAATGAGCTGTTAAACATATGAAACATATTGTTTCATATGTTTAAAAGAGCAAAAGGGATTTCAAATTTTTCAAAATACTTGAACCATCATTATTTTACATTTTAACATGGATTTCAACACATTTTAATAAAATGTGTTTTTATTAACATGGATACAAACAAATAAGTTGATTAACTAAAATAAATAAACCAGTTAAAGAAAATCAGGAAAATGTAACATAATCCCCCAAAATTGCCTACGTGTACTGAATAAATCAATAGGCTAACACATAATGCCAACATTGATGCTGCCTACTGAGCCGGCTCTTCTTTCTACAAAGGCTCAGATCCTTCAATGTATGCAGCAGGCTGCTATATAAGTTTTATCAGTTCATTGTTGCGAGCACCATCTGCTGTGTCATGCTGGGGTGTAGGCATCAAAGCAAAGGATGCAAACAGACTGAACAAACTCATCAGGAAGGCTGAGTCTGTTGTTGGCATGAAGCTCGCCACCCTGCAAGCAGCAGGGTGGCTGCTTGCAGCAAGACTGCTGGCAATCATGGACAATGACTCCCATCCCCTCCATAACACACCGGGCAATCCGAAGAGCAGTTTCAGCAAAGGGTTCCTTCAGCTTCGCTGTCTGAGGGGACGTTCAGACTCTTTAATTCATCCAGTTGGGTCAGGTCCACATATGCAAAACAGAATGAATCACACCACACTGCACCCTGTTACCTGTGTACGCCATGACATATATTTGCACACATATTTGTGTCCTTTTATATTTAGATGTATATTTATATTTATACCTATATCACTATTTTTATATTAATATTTATTAATCAATATCTCTGTTTCTAGACTTCATTTTATAGGAGTGCTTGATGTTTGTTGTATATTTGTATGACAACTCAGTTTCCCTCTGGGATTAATAATGTCTCTCTGATTGTGATAATAAATCAATAATGTTGATCTATACGCCTATCGCCTATTATGTATAAACAAAAACAATGTTTGTTTATAAATAATCGGTATTCATATATATCTATCTTTAACTGAACAAACACACACATCCACACATGTGCAATAACACTAAGTGCAATAATCTTTTCTGGCATCGTTGTATTTTTACTCAGTTGTATATAGCATTCGTATTCTATTTTTTATCTTATTGTATATTTTTATTCTATTTTATTCTACTGTATACAGTATATTATTTTATTCTATTCTGTACAGCTGTGTACTGTATTTATTCTTATTGTATTCTAATTTTTGCGTCATAACTTTTGCACTGTCCACTTCCTGCTGTGACAAAACAAACGTGGGAAACACGTGTGGGACTAATAAAGGTTATCTTATCTTATCTTATCTTATCATGTTGATAGCATGATATTTGTAAATTAAAAAATATTACATTCTTTAATCATATAAATTTCACGCACCTGTCATAGATGTCCGCATTTATTTCAGTTTATCTTACATCTGCTTCAAAAGTCCAACAGTTTTCCTTGTTAGATTTGGACAGCCATGTAACATCTGCCAGTTCGTCACATTAATCCCCCAGCCTATCGAAATCATGCAGCTACCTTTAAATAAATCACTCTTCCTCCTAGTCCCTTTCACTGAGCACACACCTTCCAACTTGTCCGTAATCTCAAACTCTATCCCATGTACAAAGATGATTAACTTCACTGTATCAGAGACATCGTGGCTCTTCTCTGGAAAGTGTTGTTTCACAGCTGAAGCTCTAGATTTCCCACAGTGTCCTCGATCTGTTTTGTTATGCTTTCACACACTCTGAAATGCTTTTTTTTTCACAGGGCATATAAGCACTTACATAGTCCACCAAACACTCTTACACAAACACTTGATAAATTCCTTCTCAGAGAATGGCTTTGCCATTTTATGGGAAAATCACAAAGTTCAATCATTATTATTGAACTTTGATTTTGCCATTATTTATCATTTCTAGTCTTTTGGTTTCTTAGAGTTCTGTCTTCTGCTTTCTGTCTCTGTGTTCCATAGTTGCTCTCTCTCCCCTGTCAGCTGTATCTATGCCCTTATCAAGTCTATGTCTCTGTGTTTCCTGTTTTACTTTGAAAGTCCGTGTCTCACGATAATGTATCTGGCTTTGCTTCCCTTGTCTCATTAGCCCTGATTTGTCCCAGCTGTGGTTCCCTCCTGTCTCCCATTCCCTGATTGCTCCCTCTGTGTATTTAAGCCCTGTGTTTTCTTTGGTCTGTGTTGTGATCTCCTTCGTCCTATGCTGTGTGTTCGGTCGTCTTATGTGTGTAAGTTTATTTTTTGTTTTCAGTTTTGTTACATTTGAGTTCATGTTTTTGCCTCAAACTGTCTGCACATTGGATCCACCATTACTGGTTGCACAAAGCTCATGACAAAAGCATGTCTATTTCATGCTTTGAAGAGGAAAAGTGTGAAATGGACGCAGTGGAATGGCGTTAAAATCTTCTGGTGCTGTATGGTTTCTGATGGGGGGGGATGTAAGTAGGAAGACTGATTAGACATCCACATGCAGAGAGCTTACATTTATTACATTTCCCTGGGCATGCAAAGGATTGCATATGCAATGATAACAAATGCAACTTTCATAGCTTTTTTTGGTGGGGATTGTTCAGCTTTAAAAGCCAAAAGCCCATACACAAGATAAACAGGAAAGAGCAGAGTAATGACAAACATGAGGAAGTGAAGAAATCCTGAACAAACATGTCAGTGGCAGAAAACACTGATTTACTGGTTCATGACAAGACTTGCGTTGTTTCTAATTAACCAAAACACAAGTGTTGCAAAAGAATACTCCTACTCGCCAATTTTCACCCCCAAAATGAACACATACACACGGTACACACACTCTGCTCTGTCGTCTACAAATGAGCTAATTCATGATGAGTTTTATCAGGGCTCCAGAGAGCCAATAAATTCAGGAGTGTGTTGTCTTTACACCATGCGTATGTCAGACGCACACATGCAAACAGAATATTATGTCCCTTCTTGCTGTTTCAGTCTGGGAATCCATCATCCTGACCTTTTGTGCATTGTGGAACTGTGCGCAAGCGTGTGGTGTGCGCAAGCGTGTGGTGCCAGTTTCAGCTGGGTTTACAGTGTGGTTAGTACATGCTGCATTACCACAAAGTATTTTTTTTTTCTCCCCTCTGATCCTCCGTGCCTTCAGGTCTTTAACTCAGCCGTCTGAATGGGTCCGCACTGAATACCACCTACTCGTAAAATCAGCTGCGGAAGCCTGCCTCTAAATTATAGTGTAAAGCATGTGGAGAGATGCAGTTTGGAAAAGGGGAACACCATCTTTCAAACCTGTCTCGAAGAGGCTTTTTTAGAGCGTCAGTTTTCCAGCTGACAAAGCTTCTTTGATAACCTAATCATAGAAATGCTGGGTTTAAGGAGGTTTCCACACAGTAAGTCCTGGAAACTTTATGTTGTAGATATCCTCATGTCTGAGCTTGGCTGTTCACATACAAATACAGGACTTACTCTTGGATAAGCGATGAAGTGGTTTTTTTATTTTTATTTTTTATTTTTTTATTCCACTTTTTAGAGGAGACCTGAGATGCTGTAGAAGGTTTTCAGCTGGACAGGAAATGCCTTTGACTAGACCCATTAAAAACCATGACATCTGCCATTCTTGAATTCATGAATATAGTCGTTAGTTTAACATTAAACTGAGGACAAATTAAATTTTATCTATAAACGGCTACACTGAATCATTTGACAGCTTTCATTTTTAAATTTATTTTTTATTTGTTACATATTCAGCTTTTTGCCACACCACAATGAGGACAATACAGAAGACTCATTTATTCTCAGCTTCTAATTAGCATAATTCACACAACCTGTTCTCTGGATGTTTTAAATCTTCCAAGGGCAAGAGGACAGCTGACTGACAACAGCTGTGCAACTGAAGAGGTTTCACTTCTTGACAAGTTTGCAGTAATGGGGATGTTAGTGTAACTGCAATTATGTTTTCATACAAAATACCTTCAAACTAGTTTTTCTTTAATTCTAGTCTGTAGTTTTCTCTTAATTACAGTGTATGATGAACCATTAATGTAAATGTACAGTTCAGTTTCCTCAAGAACAACACCAAGCGCCACAGCCTATGGAGAATTGTGGTTTACTCATTATTTCATTACTTCTACTGTTCCTACATGTTCATGTTCGTGTTTTTTTTTTTTTTTTTTTTTTTTTTGTTTTGTTTTGTTTTGTTTTGTTTTTTGGGGGGGGGGTAAAAACAACAATGCTTTTCAAGTACTTGGGGACTGGATGACCTATAAAACCAGACCAAGTGGGTATCTGCAGTCTTTGGTCCTGTGGCTTCAGTTTTCAACTTATTCTGACTCACAAGTTGTTGCAAACTGACTCTAGGCCAAGACCTTTGGCTTCACATTGTAATGGCTACAGTACACCTTTAATTTAACTTTTACAAGTATAGGTCTGACTTTGGGAAATTAAACTGAAACTGCACCAGATTTGAGTCAAACTACACTTTGGGTTGGAGCTTGTTTGATTACCACCACCCTATATGCATCCTAAAGCAGATTCTCAAGGCTAAAGCGGTATCCCTGTGTGTCAGATAATGATGTTAAGGGCCTTGCATTACAATCCCAGTGAACACTTCAACATAAATGGCTCAGAAACTTAATCTAGCTTCTTAAAAATTATTTTATATTATTATGTTGTCAGTTAGAACAAATGGTATAAATGGTCCCTAGGCATTAGAAGGGATGGCATACAATCTCACTGTTATGCAGATGATACCCAGCTCTTTTTCTCTTTTGAAGCCAGAAGACACACACCAAAAAGCAGGACTGTCTTAAAGACCTGAATGACCTCTAACTTCCCGCTTCTAAATTCAGATAAAACTTAGGTTATTGTAGTCAGCTCTAAAAACATTTAGAAATATGGTACTATATCTAACCAGATACTCTGGATGGCATTACCTTGGCCTCCCATGACACTGAGGAATCCTGGAGTATTTTTTTGGTTAGGGATATTGTCCTTCAATGCACATATTAAACAAAAGGAGATCAAACGGACCCAAAGTCCAGGAAGGCCACCAGCCGGCACAACCAGAGCACACCTCTAGCAGCACGAGGTAACCCAAGCCCGCCTCTGTTAAGCTGAAATGCATCTTGGATAATCATTTCTACATAATTAACTATCAAGTGTGTATGATTAGTGTTCATTAGCTTGCAGAGAGAAAAAAGAGACTGCAAACTTTTTGTATGGCAAAAAACCCCACAGGTCAAATTGAAACGAGTCATCCAATTTTGTCTGTGCTTTGCCTTTTGTCCCAAGCGCTTTTTTTTTTTTTTTTTTTTTTTTTTTTTTTTTTAATAAACGTACAAGGAATATGGCATAATGCTAGCAAAATGTGTCTTACTCGAGAGTTGTGGGCACATATATTTTCTTCTTGAGGAGATGCTAATTTCATCCAAGCATGAAAAAGATTGAATGTCTCCCCAGAGAGAAGGAACTGTGAGGCTCAGAGTTCAGCTTTCAAAGGATGACGGCCAAAATGAGTACCAACCTGTTGCTATGCTGACCACACACCACAACACTTTACAAAGCAGACTGTGGTAACCATGGTTCTTTCTATCTGACTCAAAACTTTTCCCAGCTCCATGAAACCCTGGCCTACCCTCAGAGTGCTATACCTTCTTGGCCCTAGAGCTAGGCCCTAGCTGGCCCTAGGTTCTTACATGGCGGCGTGGCAGTAGCACGCAGCGGCCACTCCGGAGCCAAAGTGGTGCTGAATTATCGAAACCATCCTGAGCGGCTGCATCACTGTCTGGTTTGGGAACTGTGCCATATCAGACCGCAAGACCCTACAGCGGATAGTGGGAACAGCAGAGAAGATCATCGGGGTCTCTCTCCCCTCTATTGAGGACATCTACACCACACGATGCATTCGCAAAGCCACCAGCATTGTGGCTGATCGGACACACCCCTCTCACACACTCTTCACACTCCTGCCATCTGGAAAAAGGTACCGAAGCATTCGGGCACACACATCCAGACTGTGCAACAGCTTTTTTCCACAAGCCATCCGTCTCCTCAGCAAAAAGGGACTGACTGATAAACACACACACACACACACACACACACACACAAACACACACAAACCAACTTATCACTCAGCTTAACTCAACTACCTCAAAACATTGAGACTGGACTGACTAATCAACACAAGCGCAAACACACTGACCTACACCACCAAACCATCGTACACACCAACCTGTAAATGCTCTTTTGCACAATATTATTACTGGACTTTTGCACTAACTTCTTTACTTCCTAATTTTTGCTGCTACACTAAGGAATGTTTACTGTTCCTCCACTACCTCAACTCACCATCACAAAACCTTATTATGTTACGTTTTGGAGTTTTTTTTTGTTTTTGTTTTTTGGTCACACTGTCACTTGCTGCTCTTGTTTGCACGTTTGCACGTGCACTTTGTTGTCTGCTGTCTGATAACAAAAAAAGTCATAGTTGTTTCGCCTCACTGTGTACTGTTAAACTGTATATGGTTGAAGTGACAATAAAGCCGACTTGACTTGACTTGAGCTGGAAGCAAGTGTTACACAGGTATGGCACACAATGAAGACATTTAAAACTCATGTAGTAGGTTGAAGATGGGGATCAGATAACATAAACTGTGTCACACTCTAATCACTGAAGGTCGCTCTCATTTATAGTTCTTCCCCTCCAGTTTCCATGCAAACACAGATGGAGAAGTTTAAAAATACAAAGTGCCAGATGTGATTAACATGACCGATTCTCTTTTAATCACGTCCCATTTTGCTCCCCATTAAGTCGTCAGTTCTTATCGCTGCCCAGTTACAACATAAATTGTATCTTTTGTTTTGGTTTGGTGTGTTTTTTGTTTTTTTTGTTTTTGTTTTACTATACAGATCTAAAAAGGTTTTCCTAAAAACAAAACCAAGCGTTCCCCTGTGAGCTGATCCTAGCTATTTTCTTCCTACATGTTCATGACACTGACTGCATAGCTATCCAGTGACACATCCCCATTTTATGATCTAACTTAAACATAGGGTTTGAGGCATGTCATACAAATCATATTTCACTCTCTCTTGCGCAACCGTGATGTTTCAACATGAAAACTCGAAGCATCCATAGCTCCTGGCTGATAGTACCCCATTGTCAGCCAGGCCAGGTACTGCAAGCATGAGCTCATGCTCTCCAGGCTGCTGCATGTTGGGTTTTTTTTTTCGTTGTTTGTTTTTTTCCCTACGTGCTGAGATTCCATGCACCCTGACCTCACCAGAGAAACTGGCAGGGCACAGAGTTAAGTCTGAACATAAACTGCACGAGTCAGGTTCTGTCAGTGAGAACCGTGATGGCAATTAGCTGCTTTGCTTTTCCAAACACCCTACATGTTAGAAATCTGACTGATGTGTCACAACAGCTTAGGAGAGGAGAGCCAGACAGCCAGGCTGCCGTTAGAGCTGTTTATTATTTCACCATCACAGGAGGAGTGCTCTGAGAGCTCTGAGCTGAACTCATGAAGCACATGGAAGAAAGGCAAAGGAAGAAATCCAAAGTAACTGTGGGGAGAAAAGAACCAAAGCCGCCGCACAGAGATTAAAGCCCAAACAGTAAAGTAATATCCACATGATCCCTAAACACACTCAGACACTGATTTTCTACTCGATATTCCCAGATCTTCATTATGTGGGCCCTGAAGAGTGTAGCCAGCAGCTGACATGAATTTGCCTATGAGTTTAAGATACCAGTTTTTCTTTGGAGACACAGCAGGATTAGTACAGTCTGTACGGATAGGACACCATTAATAAAACATCTTCCATGGACTATGACAACAACAACAACAAAAACATGTAAAACTCAACATGTGGTCCTGAAGAGAAAAACACCGGTTCAAAGGTACTGGCTAAGCCTGTGCCACCTACCATGCTGTATCGTAATTACATTGTGTGCTGTATGTTATGGTTCTCATTCATTATTGACATCAGAGATGAAATTTAATTAAATTCATAGAAATTACGTCATCAAAGCAGACATGAGGCTGAGTGACAGTTCAGTGTTTTACCAGTTTACCTACAATATAATGTAGCTATAACAGCAATTTGCAGTTTCTGTGGCACCCACTGACTTTAACAACACTTGAATGTGATAATCATTTTTTACTGTGTTTCCAGTGTTTTTAAAGAGAGTAATGGAGGGAGGAGTAAGAGATCAGTGATCAGTGTGTCTTGTGATCTTACTGGTTCACAGTTTGCAGTTAACTCAAACTGTTAAAAACATGCAATGAAATCCACACAGGATATGGAGATAGATAGATATAGATATATCTATAGATAGATATATAAAAAAATTGGCCATATTATATTTACATTACCACAGTGAGATTATTTTTTGTCTCATGAACAACATTAGCTAATTGTTATTTACTAACTAATCTTGAAATGACTCTTCAGCACAGAAATGAAGCCCAACTATCATGTTTTACAGTCCCGTGGTCTCAGCCTCAGATACTCAACTAATCAAAGTGATGTCATGACAAAAATGAATGACCAACAAAACATTTTTCTCCTTCATTTCTGTCACACAAAGCTGTATGAAACGTTTCTCGCGGTCAGTATCATGGTTGCTAGGCAACCTGAACAGCGCGACGAAGGCTAGACCGTCCCATTTCACAAGCCTCTCACTTCCGCACTTCTCGTACGTATAGTACGTAGTGTACTTCAAGCGTGCAGACCCTGAATTGGGGCACAGCCATAGAGAGGTGAGGCTGAGATGGCGTGGACATATGAATACTGAACAAAGCATGTTGAAGATGGAGCTGCCAGACAGGGAAAAGTCAAGTTTTTGGATCTACTACTATCTACTACTGAGCATTTATGGGTATTTACAGCCACAGCCTTTCTCCTCTTTCACTTTCTTCGGGATTCAGTTACTGCAGAATATTTTTTATGACAGGGGACTCCAGCCAGTTTTTGCATATTTGTACAAATTTTAATACTTGACTTCTCCACAGTCGGGTCTGTCTTTTCTTTCCCAGTGACTTGTACCAACAAGTCCACAGACATAAGATCACAGATAAGCATTGAAACAACAGAGAAGAATAGTGTTAGATCAACATTAAATCATCTTCAGCCTCCTGCCTTACGGTGAGTTAATTGTTCCCTGTACTTTTACAACATCCAGGGATCAGAGAGTGTGTGTGGTTCAGTATATCAACAGTGAAATCAGGCCCCATCCAGCACCGGCCTCAGCTTGCTGCCTGTCTCTGCAAACTGGATTATCGTCTTAAGATCTGTGACTAGATAAAGTTGCAGTAATTACACAGAACTAGGCCATCATGGAATTTCACAAATGTCATGCTCATCTTTTTCTATGGAATGATAATCTGTAACTGATATAGCCGTTGATGATGTTGTAAGTGCTGATGTCGTTTTAACTGAAATTACACAACTAGCATGTTGTACATTTCTTTGGCCAATAAATGGAGGTTACCAGCAGAGCTTCCACTGCAATTGTAGACCTCACTTCAAACTTGAGCACACAGCCAGACACACACAGCTCCTCTAGAGCTAGATTTGATGATACATATTGATAAAGACCCAAGATTTCTGTCATTTTAACCTTTTTTTTTTTTTTTTTTACTTGTTTACCGTCAGCTACATATTCCTGCTCTTTGGCCTTTATCTTTGAAGAGAGGCCAACGCTACATCCATTATCCATGATTTATATGAGAATATTCTATATTGAGATAATCTTCCACGACACACCTGATCATTGCTCGTGGCACACCTATGTGCTGTGGCACAATGGTTGGGAAACACTGTATTATATTATACATTTCTTACATAAAGTGGCATAAAATTAAGGTTTAATGCCATGTGTATATTTTTTACAATCCATGGTGTGAAAAAAGTATTTTGAAAGTGTCTTTTTCACTTGAGTGATAAATCAAGTTTGGTTGGCTGTTGGTTGTGGTTATGACACAGACTAGCAGACTCTCACACCTGTGAACAGACAGAATACATCTCACAAGGAGACAACTGATAAAATCAGAATGGAGAAGGTAGGAGCAGGATTTATGTGAACTGTGGTTTTACTTAAAAAAACACTGCAGCACTGATAACGTTTTGTTTTTGTTTGTTTTTTTCAAACATGACGTATATGTGTAAGCATATCATCCCTCTTATCATGAAATCTTGATGGTATCTGGTCATCATTTATCCTGAGATTGATAGCCTTTGTCTGGTTTGTCTGTAATTTTTAATGGCTGTGTTTTTGCTCTGCTCTCGTTTGTCACATGGCATTACTTCAAAGAATATGAAAAGCGAAGTCTGTTATATTTTTTTTAATTAATTTTCTTTCCTTTCCTCCCTTTTGCCTGTGGCACATCTTAGACAGCTTTAAATTTGCTTTAATGTGTTTGTCTCTCCTAAACATTTGTGATCAAACCCTGGGCCACACACACACACACACACACTTTTATCCCTTAGGGCACCAGAGGCAGGCAGGCAGCGCGCACACAAACCCACATCTCGTATCAATCGAAGTTAAGTCCAGTTTATCCCTGCAAATGGTCTCTGTGGACTCCATCCTATATGTTCCTCTTCATCAGTGCACATCAAAGCTGATGGCTGACATATACAAGCAGAGAGGGTCAGCAAGTTTTACAAGCACCTTTTTTTTTTATTGTACTGAGTGCATGTCTGTAACGAGAGACAATGTTCAAAGAAGATTACAAATACACAGATTTTATATGAAAAACAAAACTTACATTCCTCCCCTGTCGTATGTGGACATATAAATACACGTGTGTATGCACACAAATACATGTGAGTCTATGGAAAAGACCTCTGTCCACAATCACAAAAATCATCAAGAGCTGCTGAATTTTCAAGTACTTGTTTTTTTTGTTTTGTTTTTTCGAAACCCAGAATTTGGAAGTCTTGGGTAAAAAGGTGGATGCAATGAGTCTGCAAGATGATGTTTGGATTGAATATTTCTTTCTTTAATAATTCTGCAGCTGTGGGGTTTTTTTCTTTTTTGTGTGTGTGTGTGTGTTTGTGCTGTAAAAACAGTCTAAAACATCAAAACGGATGTGATAACACCATTATTCTTCTGAAATTCTTTTTCTCAGTCCTGCAGTTCATGAATGTCCATTTAAACAACACTGTGCCATGAAACAGACTTTAACAATATAGATGATTTCTCACTAATTGAACTTTACTTACAAATATAGCTACATCTTTCTCATGTAGTTGTTAAGACTTTTTTCCCTATACCTGACATACTGTATTTTCCACACTATGTCATGGCGAAGTGTATGCCAACCAGATGTGGGCCAGGTTTGGCAATGATGGCACTATTTATGTTCCTATTTTCTTATTTTAGTTAGAAGACCCAAATGCCATGTTGCAATAGTATACTGCTATGATAGACAACATTTCAAATGCAGGTTTGACAGGTTTGTGAGTGTACACTTTATCCAAAACCTAGTCACCTACTCATGCTTATCACTGGGTGGCTGTAGCTCAGGAGGTAGAGCTGGTCACCTACTGATCGGAAGATTAGTAGTGCGATTCCTGGCTCCTCCAGTCTGCAAGAGTGTGAATGTGTATGAATATACAGGGTGGGCCATTTATATGGATACACCGTAATAAAATGGGAATGGTTGGTGATATTAAAGTCCTGTTTGTGGCACATTAGTATATGTGAGGGAGCAAACTCCTCAAGATGGGTGGTGACCATGGTGGCCATTTAGAAGTCAGCCATCTTGGATACAACTTTTGTTTTTTCAATAGGAAGAGGGCCATGTGACACATCAAACTTATTGGTAATGTCACAAGAAAAACAATGGTGTGCTTGGTTTCAAAAATTAATGCACAAGTCATGTATTTTATAAAGGAAGGGCTCAGAGACCCCAATTGGGCTCCCATGAGCAAGATGAAAGCAGGAGATCCATGTCACAAGTTGGGATGTGGCATGTGTGTGTTTAAGTCAACAATATGTTACACTGCAAATAAAAAGTCAATTCTCATTTCACACATACAACATTCTGCTCATACAACTGAAAAGCAGAGGAACTTAGACATTAATAGTAAAGTTGTTTTTTTTTTTTAAATAAACATGAAGACAACTTTTCTAAAGCAATGCTATAAGATCTGTAAGGTAAGTATGAGAGGAACATTGAAATGCATCTACAAAACAATCACATAAATAAGCAAAAGTTAGATTTTCCCACAAAAGAATTTAGCAATTGCCCTCTCTTGTTCTTTCTTTTAAAAATTCTTTTAAAATGTGTTTAATTACATTTTTAAGAATACATTTGGGTTCAACCGAAAAGTCCCAGCTGCAAAATGATGCAAAAACAAATGTAAAAATTGTTTTCTGCAACAGAGTTAATCTGGTTTTCATAAACTATGATTGAACAAGTAAGAAAGCCAACATAGAAAATTGAAAAACTGTCTATTTGCATTACAAGACTGCAGCAACTATTTAGCATTCAGCAGCACACATCAACCTGAGGAATCTGATGAAACACTCTCATTGTTGAGTAAGTGAGTGCTCCAAGTCCAAAATATTCAGAAAATACATTTTAATTCCAAAACATTTTATTATTTAACCATGTGCTGCCAAGATAGTGCAAAAATGTTTCATAATATAAACTCCATAAGCTATTAAGTTAGTGGTCATCATTCTCATTTATTCCCATTATTCAACAGGTTTTCAGCAGTAGAATCGCTACAGATACGCAGTTATTCCAAGTGCCTGGTACACTTTTCTTGTAAATAACAAACACTCCAGTTATCTTCAGTGTTTTTAATCAAAACTATTCTGTAATTCCACAAAATCGAACAAAACATTTTCATTTCTTTATCGGAGCATGGATTTGATTTGTTTGTTTGAAAAAAAAAACACACACACCTGAAGATCATGAACGTGTTCAAATTTGTTCAGAAAACCTTTCTCTGCAGCACTTTAAGTGGTCTAAAACACCACAAGGCACCTTCAAAATGTGATTGCTGCATTATGAACATTGAGTGGTTGCTCCAGCTGTTCTTTACCACCCCTGATCCCAATTGATAAAATGGGTTTCGTTAAGACCAGTCTCTAAAAAGCAGTTCAGACCAAGCAACAGTCCTTCAAGAGTAAAAAAAATAAAAAAATAAAAAAGCTGCAGTTCCACTATTGGCCAATTAAGGTTTGCTAAAAAAAACAAATCAATCCCCATAGATTTCCATGTTAAAAAGCATGTTTACAGACTGGTATAGGAAAGTCTCCTCTATGGATAGTTTCGACCTTTCCTTCTCTTAATGTCATGTAATGTGTCATATTTTTCTATAACTCATCTATTTGGACACAAGTAAGGTTTAAGTTAGGGATGTTATATTTGTAATATAATTGTCCGACAAATAATATAACCTGCTGTGTAGTTTGGCATGTTCAAAAAGTTTGTAAAAATACTGGAATTTCACTCTCCAGAACTGAAGCCCCCATTTAGCAGATACTTAATTTAATGAATATTGCTTGCTAACCAAGTTAGCTAGCTAATATCTACAATCTATCCCCATCATCAAATATTGTCTCTTACTGCTCCTAAAAGACAGCCTGGTATCGTCCAAAATCCCAAAGCTTAACCTTCAAAGTGAGGAATCCAGAAACTACTGGGTGAGATCACTGTGGCTACATCCATCTTTTACATACAGTCTGTGGGTTGCGCCAAACAACTTTAAGCCTGATAATAATAGGCTTAAGGTGTCTCTTAGTGGATGATGATTCACATGAATAAACATGTGAATATAGCCATTGCCTAGCAGCAGTGCTGTCCTGCTAATTTGTTGTTCCTGGGGTAAAAGAAAAGGCATTTAGATTAATATTATAGTAAGAAGAAAACAGGAAAATGAATAGGACTCTCTCAGGATTCTAATAAACACAAGAACACACTGATACCGAAGCAAACCCAGTTAATTACAAATAGGAGGAAATGCACAGCAGGCATGTCTATTAGGGCAGACTTAGGTTGTATGGACATGGTTTACTCTTGGCCAAAGAAACCATATTTTACTACAAAACAATCAGACTTTCAGAGTCCTTGAAATTAAACTTAAATCAGTGCAACACAAAAACAATCAGTTTCACAGAAACCCAAATACACCTAAAAACTAAAATCAAGCATTTCAGCATTTCTAAAATTAAAAAAAAAAGATGGGGGGGTGCTGCTGTTCTCACTGATGGGTGTGATGCTCTGCTCAGGCCATCAGCGCTGCTCAGTATGGCTTCTTCTGCTCGTGACAGGCACAAAAACACACACATCATTGAAAACAAACGTAATTAAATATCATTGTGACTGGTGTCATTACATCAAATGCATTTTTTAAATAATATAATCTTACCTCTACTGCCCTTTTCCTTACTGTGGAGAAAATAAATGAGAATTACTCTTTAGGACATCAACACCTCATGTAGCTCCACAAACAGCTAACACATGTAAGCTGTATATGTTTCCAGGAAGCGCTGGTGGGTTTGCGGCCTGTTTATATCACTCACCTAAGTGCAGGTAGCGCAGCATTACAAACAGGATGACCAACAGGATCACAATCAAACCAAGAACAATGTTAAACATCCAGCTCCCTGGCTCTGAAACAGATAACACACATGAGACTCTGCTGCTCCCTACTGATAGTTTACAGTATTACACTGAGACGTCTCTCACCTTCCACATTCAGAATGAAGCTCTTTTTGATGGGCACTTTCAGGGAGTGATGAGAGACACTGCAAGTAAACTGTTTGCCAGACTGCCTGAGCGAAGCCTTGAGGTAGAAGAAAGCTGACAGCGAGTAGGTCCTGTCCTGGTTATGTTTGTGGCTGGACAGTAGGATGTTATCCAGTACCTTGGGCAGAGGAGCACCAACCCTCTGGCCTGACGCTGCCGGGTCCTGCTCGTACCAAACTATCTCCACATCCAGGGGGTAATAGCTGTTTGCCTCACACACAACTTTCTGCTCCTGGCCCTCCTGCAGTGAGAAGGTGGGTCCCACATTAAGGGAGACACGAGGAGGCTCTTAGGAGAGAAAGATTGGAAAATGTAAAAAGTTATCCCAAATGTATGAATCCACAGCTTCTGTGTTCTAAGTGATGGAAACATTAAAAAAATCACACGTGAATTTCATTAACCATCATGGAGGGATGGATGGATAATTGTTATTAATCTCTGTCTCTCTTCCACAGCATGTCGTCTATCCTGTCTTCCTTCCCTCACCCCAACCGGTTGCAGCAGATGGCCGCCCCTCCCTGAGCCTGGTTCTGCAGGAGGTTTCTTCCTGTTAAAAGGGAGTTCTTCCTCCCCACTGTCACCAAGTGCAGCTTGAACTGACTGTTGCTGTGAATATAACTGACACAGGAAGCCACTGCTTTAATTTCAAGCTAACAATATAACAAATGAATGAGAACAATGTGTAACTCAGTTGGAGTTAGAGAAGAATAACTCAGTGATTATATGTTGTAGTAGCCAAGAGGTGTGGTCTCTGTGAAGGAGCAATGAAGGATAAACTGGGGGGCTGGATAGCTGTCATAGGGCCATCATAAGGAAAAGTGTTTGTGATCCCTGATGATCATTTGAATTGGAGACATTTGAAATTTCTGAATATTTGTAAAAGTTGACAGTAAGACACAACTTACTGAGCCACATAGGGCCCACTTTGATCTTAAGCGAGCTGGACCAGTTAAATTACCATTTCTATCAGTGTAAATGAGTTTAACTTCAACAATACATCTCTGTTGTTCTACATGAGACATACAACATACTGCTGTAATAAACTACATTAATCTGTTAGCGCAACTTTTTTGGCTTAAGTTTTTTTTTTAAAAAGTGTAACATTACAGAAAACTCTGGTAGCTCCTTACCTGTAGTGCCCTATAATTATAAGGCAGAAAGTTAAATTTCCTATTTTTATTATTTATTTTACTCTAGAAGCATTGTTTTGTTTTTTAAAAAAGCTGACATTTCTAGAGCAGACAGTAAAAATACAGTAACTTTTCTGTCATTTAATTGTTTATTTGCTATTTTATTGTTGTAGCATGAATGGCTATGGGGGAGTTCTCGCAGAGCAGGTCAGCCACTAATCAGAAGGTCGGTGGTTCGATCCCAGGCTGCCTCCTGGCTGCATGCCAAATATCCTTGGGCAAGATACTAACCCCGTGTTTGCCTACTGGTGGTGGTCAGAGACTGTGTCCGGCAGCTGTTCTCTGTCAGTGCGCCCCAGGGCAGCTGTGGCTACAATGTAGCTTGCTATCACCAGTGTGTGAAAGTGTGTGTGAATGGGTGAATGACTGAATGTAGTGTAAAGCGCTTTGGGGTCCTTAGGACTAGAAAAGCGCTATACAAATGCAGGCCATTTACCATTTATCAGCAGGACAACTATAACATTTATAAAAATACAGTTTTAACTGTATTTTTTAAAACTTCTTCTTCAAAGCTCTTCTTCACATTTCCAGTGGCCGATTAGAGTCTTTGCCTAGCTGACCTTATGTCAAACAACGCTAGGCAATGTTTGGATGAAGTCAGGACCTAGAAGGGCAGGTAATATGCTGCCTGAGCATGAAGCACTGAAAGGAGCTGGTGGTGTCAGCTGTGAAGAGCATGAAATGAAAGTAGATGAAATCTCAGCTGAGGCTCATTAAAAGTTCTCAGGGTCCACTGTCCATTCAAGTGCCCATTATCCCTAACTAAAGGGAACCCATTAAACTAATTTCCAGCCCCATTTGTTTCATTCTTGCTGTACAGTAGAGCAGCTTTACATGATGCACAGTTCAAAATAATCTTGATTTAACTGGGTCTTGAAATTGCTCTTCAGCGCTAACTCCTCCCCCTTTACACCAAGTTTCTTCTGATTGGTTGGACCTTATGAACAAAAGATTAAAACAGTGGATGGGTTGGGCTTCTCTCCTTACAACCACATTAGGGATATCCACTCTCACTGACTTCATACAGATCTAAAAGTAGAAAAACTGTTTAAAGTCTAGATATGGATACTTGTTATGAAAATCTGAAAATCTGACCATGTTTAATATGGAACAGTATGACAGAAAAACTAAAAAAACAAAACAGAATCAGTCCCCTTTATAATCCATTTTTCAGTTTAACTAATGTAACAGGCAGAATTAGTATTAGTACTTTGTGTCATCTGATTTCCTCACCTTCGATGTGCAGATTTATGTCCACACTGCCAAACAGTGGATTCACTGACACTGAACAAATGTAAGTCCCTTCACTGCTCATCTTAGACAGGGGGAGGGTGTAGGTGGCATCGCCAGTCGCCAGAGCCTTCAGCCCAACACCGCTCCCCTGGGTGTGCCCGGTGCGGCTGGTGTAGCTGAAGAGTTTATTCCTCTCTCCCCGGTGCTGCCAGTGCCACTCCACAGTGATGTTGGCACCCTTGTGGTCAACGTCAAACTGGCAGTGGAGCTTTTGCTGGGACATCAGGCCTGCTTTCACTGAAGGAGTCTTTGTTTTGATGGCCATGGCGACTGTGGAAACAGATCTGGTGACTGTCTGCACAAATTTCTCAAAACAAGTGGCCCACCATGTCCCATAACTACACATGCATCATCAACAATAAGTATCATATGATAGATATATTTTTCTGATTCTGAAATCCTCATATGGTGAGTTTACCTGTGGTGGTGAGAACCTCTTTGTCAGGGATGGGGGGCCATTTGCGGTAGTCCTGCTCTCCTGGGGGAGGCTGGTCAGAGGGGTGCCTGAGGAAACCAGTGACTGTAAAGAGGCCCCTGCTGTGTCTGAGGGTACAGAGGAACCAGCGGTTGTACTCTAGGGCGCCCATGACAGGCCAGCGGACATAAATGCCCTCTGTGCTGTATCTGCGTAGCTCACACTCCAGCTGCTCTTCCTCCACCCCCTCCACATACCGCCTCAGGTCCAACTTTGATCCTAGAATAGGACACATGCAGTCAAATCAAATGTCTTTCAGCCTTCTCCTCATGCAGCCTGCAGTAACTCACCAGTGATTAATAAAGTGATGGCGTTTGGGTTAACAGGAGCATCTTCTTTCTGACCAAATTGCAGCATAGCCTCTCTGTGGATGAGTCGAGTCTCAGTGTGCCCCTCATTATTAGTAAACACATGTTCGTCAGTGAACTGACAGGGCAGCCACGGGTTCTGGATACTCCACACACCTAAATCACACAGACATATGCACAAAATCATCATTAAGCATATGATTCCATTCATGCAGTCGAGTGTAGCGTCCACACTAGCTCTAAAAACGCGGTGACAAAGCCTTGCACAATAACTCACCTGCACTTAGATACAAGTAAATAAGGATATTTAAGATTAAACCCATGATTCTTCATTGGTGACCCCGCAGAAAATCCCCTTTAGTTCGGTTGCCACTCGAAGTTTCTCCGGATACTTTCACTTTCATTTTCAAGGAAAAAAAACTGGCTTTGCAGACGCTCCGATCACGTGACAAGCAGCACACAAAGTAAGAGGGAAAATATGAAATTATAATAATATTCGCCGTTAAATTGCACTAGTTTCAACGTTAAAACCCCTAGTTATTGTTTTGTTTAGTAGTAAGCTGTGTCCAGTGCGCACTACTGTGTGACAAGTTACTCACACAATATCCATAATCATGCCCACAGTTGTATTTCTACAGAGGTTTCTCCACACGTCTCAACGAGTCAACTGTAGGTTATGCTTCCATTTTTTTTACGCCATCAAACTCGTAGTACTGCCTTTGACCTGAGGTGTTGCTGTGAGTGCACCAGAGCACATCCACAGCCACAGCACAGGAAGGTTTTTTTTTTTTTTGTTTTTTTTTACAAAAAACTTTATTCATGAACAATAGCACAAGAAACAGACAAGAAACTTAGAGTATTCATCAAATAAAAATCATGTGTAAAAACTGTGTGTTTAAGAAGCTAAAACAAAGTTATAAACTATCAGAAAGCAGGAACTTGTCTCAAATTAATTTAAAATGGCCAGGTAAAGCAACTTCTGTATTTATTTTTATTTAATGTTAATAACTGTACAGTACTCTGTTTTTGGTAACTATTGTCCATGATGTAAATATGTAAAACAAAATGTGTATGCTTCTGTTCTGTGTCCTGTGTGTCCTATTTGTTTGTATACAGTATGTGTTTTTCTTGCTGCTGTTACAACCAAATTTCCCCTTCTGGGACAATTAAAGGATTATTCTATTCTATTCTATTCTATTCTAAAGTAAGGGCTTTCCTATCACTTGCAAGTTTTAGCAATTTACTCAAGAATTTAAATTCATTAAGCAATCAGTTTTTCACTGTTTGGTTTTAAAATATTTACATTTGTGGATACAGTATTCCCTGACAACAACAGAGTCCAAACAAATATCCCATACTTGATTGCTTTATTGAATCCCAGTGGACTGTAACTAGCTCCATTTCATAAAGAGATTGCAATAATGTGGAAATAGTGTGGAAAAAGCAGAAGATCCAGATTTCAATATCATCTTCACAGAATACTCAGGTGGTCGTATCCAAGTTAAACCAGTTTAAATAGGTTTAACTTGGATAATAACTTGAAATTTCTGAATTTCATCCCCTTGTTACCTGAACTTAACTGAATTAATCTTAACTGAATTGTGACAGTTACAGGATCCTGTTCAGGGAGGGTGCTGTCCTAGCTCCACTAGGATGAAGAAGGTTGCATCCTTCTTCCATATGGTCTTCCAGTGCTTCCACCAAATGTTGCCTTGGTGGGCCATTGTCATATGGTTTCCCTGCCATTGAGAGGGAACTGTAATAATGTAATAATGTAATAAACCAGCTGTACTCCACTGAACCATGGTTCAGTGGAGTACAGCTGGTTTATTCTCCTGCCTTCTATCTCTCTGGTATATATCTGGCCATGGTTGTGATTCTTTGCTTGGCAGTTTCCAAGCCACTTCTGTACTTCTTAGACACTCCTTTCTGCAGCTCTGTGGAGGGCTAACTTCCCTCCACACTGCCCTGATTTTGGCCGCCTTCTCCATGGAGGGCACTGCTTCTTGTGGTTGTTCATCTTTTAGCAAAGCATCTCAGTGATCACTGCTGCTGTGGTTTAGACCAGCTGGTTGGTTTCAGTTTGTCTGTAACGCTGTATTCACATCCTTTAGTAGTCCTTCAAAGATTACGTTGAAAGTTGAACGTTATAGACTTGATAATCAGCCGCAGCTTAGCCACAATCTTCTCTCTCTAGCACTCAACACCTTCATCGAATTAGTTGTACTTGGGGCTTGGTTCCAATATGGGATGAGGGTGATAATATCTCCCCCCTGACATGATGTCCTGGCCCTGTCGTTGCCATAGCATTTGTGTTGTACATCATCGATCTCCAATTGGGATAGCAGTTGCTTCTTCAGAATGTTGGAGCACCCAAGCTAAGTTGTTTCGCTTTCAGTTTACAACCTCTTCTGTTCCATGTGAGAGGATTTTCTCTAAGGCAGGAGAAATTATCTCCAAGAAAAGAAACAGACTCGGCCATCGCACAGTGGAACAAATTCTCTTCCTAAACAAAAACCAAACAGGATAACCTTAAATGCATCATGTTTTTATTTTACAAGTTAATAAGCATTTTCCTTTTTCAGAACAGATAAAAAATGAGCTTAGAGTCCAGGACCAGCTCAAAGAAGAGAGGGTCAACTTTGAAAAAAGGACATCAGAATATCTTGAAGAGGCTAGCACGCTGTTTCAATGTAGAGACAGACTTAAAACAGTGGAGGCACTAGAAGAGAAATTAAAAGCTGAAATTAAAACATGGCAAAAAAAAGCAGAGGATTTTGAAGAGCAAAAGGACAGGGTCATTATGGAGAAAAGCACATTGATAATGAAAAATAATGAACTGTCAGATTTTCTTTTGGGAAAGGACTTGGACAATAACAAACTAGTAAAAGAGTTAAAAGAAAAACAAGAGGAAGTAGAAAGTCAGACAAAGGAAGCCTCAAAGCAGCTTTCTAACACACCTGGAGAAAGTCCTGCAGATGAAAAACGAACAAATAGCCAAACTTGAAATTGAGAGGCGGGAATCCTTCAATATAATGACATACAATGTGAAAACTGAAGATGGACTGATATTAAGGAGAAATCGGAGGAGTTTACTGTACACTCAAAAGACAATGGGACCATCGGAAGGACAGTGTGATGACAACAACACACCACCTGAACCAACAGGTGGTGTGTTGTTTTACATGCATGGATGTGAGCCACGTTAAAACAAAGAAGCTTGCTCACTACTATTGATGTTTTATTAAAAACACGACAGCAGCTGCCCAGTCTTTCACCGATTTACGAAGGCCCGGCCAAATGAACCTAGAGCTGACCAGCTTGACCGAGGCCCCGATGCCTGGATGAGAGAGGGCGTGTACGGAGTCGAAAACGCGACGACGCCACGAAAGGGGAACTACAGGGCGTGGACGGCTGGTGGAAACATCGCACAGCAGGCTAGGCCCACCGTTCCACACGGGTCTGTCCTCCAGTAGGGGAGACCGGGGATAGTTGTAACGTGGGTCAGTTGTAACACTTCCAATTTCTCCAATCAGGGCTAAGTTTCAAATGATGTGACTCATCCTGTGCATGCCCAATTCAGTTCTGCTATCACATGTGAAAAATCAG
>NW_024582778.1:376352-393837 GCF_018398535.1 Haplochromis burtoni
ATGAGCTTGTCCTTAACTGTCGGACATGTTGCCAAGTGAGAGAAAACCACACAGAACCGCTGATGCCATCACAGTATCCGGGGCGGCCGTGGCAAAAGCTAGGAGCCGATCTGTTTATGCTGAGAGGGAAAACCTACCTTCTTGTCGTGGATTATGCCTCAAGATTTGTTGAGATTGCCCCTCTCACACCTTCAAGATCAGAGGACGCGATCCATCATCTCAAAGGGATTTTTGCACGACATGGGATCCCCGAGCAGCTGGTAACAGATAATGGGCCACAGTTTTCAGGGGCAGCTTTTGAGACATTTGCAAAAGTGTATGGCTTCTGTCACATTACAAGCAGCCCGAAATATCCCCAAAGCAATGGCGAAGCCGAACGAGCAGTTAAGACTGTCAAGAATCTATTGCGGAAAGCTGTTGATCCACACTTGGCTCTGCTCGCTGCAGTGGGGTGGCTCTACCCCACTGCAGAATGGCTATAGTCCAGCCCAACTCTTGATGGGGAGACGGCTTCGCACCACAGTGCCAATACTGCCATCTCTGCTAGACCCCGCACTTCCTGATAGTGTGGCTGTCACCCGGAGGGAAAAGGAGAGGAGGACTAAAGAGGCACAGTCATATAACCTTCGTCATCGCGCATGCAGCCTCGACAGGCTCACTCCAGGCCAAGAAGTGTGGATAACAGACCAGAGAGCCAGCGGCACAGTTATTGGCAGCCACTCCACACCATGATCATATCTCGTGGAGGGACAATTAGGCGGAATCGTTGGCATCTTGTTCCCATGAAACACTCTCCAGACCAAACTGAGAGCAATAATGGGGAGCCAGAATCTGCAGAAGCCGGGGAGCAATGCTCCACGGACATGCCAGAGACAGTTTCTCCAGAGCTTCCATCTACACCCAGAACCAGATCCGGAAGAGTGGTTGTGAGACCAACCAGATTGGACTTATAACGGATAAGATGGAAAGGACTGTTTTATACAAGAATACCCCTCTTCCGTAGTATTGTTTGCACAATATGGGTAAAAGTGTAAAAGCTAAAAGGTTGTCATTTTCAAATATGCATGTTCAGAAGTTGGGAAATGCAGGGGGTGTGACAAGTTAGCATGTAAGAATTTGTGTTACTTAACGGGTTAATTAGAGTTAAGATTTTCAGTATATAGTATCCCTTACAGGTAAGCGCAGGACCAGACCTTCCAGCCACAGAGGCAGAATAACCCTCCAAGGTCTGGTGAGTCAATGGTAGTCTACCCATTGATTCTAGAAAGGGGAGATGTGGTGTAATTGCATTGTACAGTAGATGTTAATGCAGCCGGTCAGTGTAGTTAGGCTGATGGCAGCTAGAGGGCGAGACCGGTGTGTTTCTGTATAGAATGTTATGTTATGTGGGGCAGGGCAAGAACAAGAAAATAAAGTGTGGTTATGTATCGTACAGTGGACCCGCGTATAATTGAATAACACGACACAGACTATGGGGTTAATTGTAACATTTCACTCTTCGTGTTTGAGACCATACCATGCAATGGGTAATTGTGCTGCAGAGAAAATAGCTGCACTATTTAATAGCAGAGACATGTAAATACTTTACATTACATTTTGAATCCACTACCTTAAAAGAGCTTCAATTTACAGACAGAAATGTCAAAAATGTTACAACTATCCCCGGTCTCCCCTACAAGGCCCGTTTGCGCAGACCGAAGGGCTAGGACGTCCGGGTCGGCCTGTTGGTCAGCGGCCAAAGCCTCAAAGTCTATGCCAACATAAACGGGAGAAACCAGCACGCGGGATAGACAGTCAGTTGGACTTACCAGCCGCGTGCTGAATGTCAGTTGTGAACTCGGAAATGGCTGCCAACTGGCACTACTGGCGCCCGCTCCACGGATCAGAGACCTTGGACATCGCGAATGTCAAAGGTTTATGATCGACGTACGCGGTGAAGCTCCGACCCTCGAGAAAAAAACGAAAATGCCGTGTCGCGAGGTGCAGGGCCAGCAACTCCCTGTCAAAAATGCTATATTTGCGCTCACTGTCCCTAAGTGTGCGACTAAAAAAAAGTGAGCGGTTGCCAGACACCGGAGACCCGCTGTTCTAACACTGCGCCACATCCGACACGTCGGAGGTCAGCGCAATCTCCGCCGACGGAAACGGGTGGGCCAGCAGGGCGGCGTTTGCCAGCGCGGTCTTGGACCCAGAAAATGCCTGGATGCGTTCAGGGAGCCAATCAATTGGGTCCTTAGCTGTTTTACCCTTCAAGGCAGCATAGAGAGGCTGCAGCAGGTGCACAGCTCTGGGGAGAAAGCGGTTGTAGAAATTGACCATCCCCAAGAACTCCTGCAACGCTTTAATGGATGCGGGACGCGGAAAAGCCGAAACGGCCCGGACCTTGTCTGGCAACGGAACCACACCGTCAGCGGAAATGCGGTGGCCCAAGAAATCCAGAACCGGCAAGCCGAACTGGCACTTGGAGGGGTTGACGATCAGGCCATGTGCCGCCAAGCGCTGGAAAACCTGATGCAGATGCGATGCATGCTGACTCTCAGAACAGCTGGCCACCAATATATTGTCAAGGTACACGAAGACGAAAGGCAGCTCGCGCAAGACAGAGTCCATCAACCGCTGAAAAGTCTGGGCGATCATTTCAGGCCGCACAGCATGCGCAAAAAGTCAAACAGGCCAAAAGGGGTAATAACGGCAGTTTTGGGGACGTCTTCGGCGCGCACGGGAACCTGGTGATACCCCCGCACCAAGTCAATTTTAGAAAAAATCGAGGTGCCGGCGAGGTGGGCGGAAAAATCCTGGATGTGGGGAATGGGGGTAACGGTCGTTCTCCGTGACATTATTCAAATGGCGAAAATCCCCACAGGGCCGCCACCGACCGTCTGACTTGGGCACCATGTGTAGAGGAGAAGCCCAGGCACTATTCGAGCGATGCACAATGCCGAGGCGCTCCATTGCAGCAAACTCTTCCTGAGCGACGGAGAGTTTCGCGGGGTCGAGGCGGCGCGTGCTTGCGAACACCGGGGGACCGACCGTCGGAATATAAGGTTCAAGCCCGTGCTTCGTTGCCGTGTTCGAGAAATTAGGAACAGTTAGTGAAGGGAACTCCAAGAGCAAACGCTGAAAAACGTTCCCTGAAGTCACTAAATTAGCCTGATTCAGGGGCTCGGTGGCGCGAGTGAAACAGGCTAGAAGGTTGCGATGGGAGAGTCAATAAGCTGCGGTCCGTAGCCCGCTGCTAAACTGTCGGCTCCGGACGGGGGAAGGAGGCTCTTCTGGGAGCCGGAGTCGAGGAAACATCTCCCAGAGCACGAGTCTTCTATGAAGAGCAGTTTTTCTTTGTCTCCAGCGGTCGCGGCCGCTACAGCGCGCTGGCGGGGCCCGTGTCCCAGGGTCGGAGAAGCGCAAGGCAGCAGGCAGCGGCGCGCTCCGGCGCCAAAACGCTGATGGTAGAAACAATTTACCCTGAAGCAAAACTTAAGCCAGGCAGTAATTGACAAAAAAGCAAAACAAGTAAAAGAGAAAGAACTCAAGCAAAAAGAAGAATGCTTAAAAAAGGAGATCAAAAGTCCAGGACCAGCTCATGGAAGAGTGGGTGAACTGTGAGAAAAGAAAAACATAATATGTGAAATGCTATACATATAAAGGCTAACCACTGAGCCCTGCTCTGAAAAACTGGCATAGATGTAACTCTGTCTGTAAAGTTGCATTTAAGAAATAAGTGCTTAAAGTTAAAGTTTAAAGCGCCATCTTCTGTCACTACGGAACATGAAGTCACGTGGTTGGTTGGTTAATAGACTTGTGAAAGTTGACTATTTGATAGACATCGTACACTTTCTGGATCCATATATTATATGTGGGAGGTCCTGGTTTTAACCATCTAATAATTATGCATTTTAGGGCTGCAGTGAGGTAAGTTTTGGCTTTGCAGTCAATAAGTTCTGGAATCCTTCCCAAAACTGCTACTGTAGGACTTAGTGGAATATTTACTTTGAAAACTCAAATTATAGGATCAAATATCTGCCTCCAGAATACACAGAGTTTAGGGCAGAGCCAAAATATATGGGTATGGTTGGTAGATTGTGTCCCACAGATCCTCCAGTATGAACTCAGAAGTGTGGGGCCCATCTTATCAGTTATTTCTGGTGTTCTGTAGAATCTGCTGATAATTTTCCATTTAAACTCTCTCCATCTGTTTGAATTAGTGGTCTGGTGTGCTTTAGTACATATTTCCCACTTGGTATCATCAGGTATTTTTCATTTATGTCTGCTTTCCACCTTCCCCTCATCCTCAGGGAATTATGCTTAATCATTGATGCAAATGCGTCATAGGTTTGACTAATAGTAGTAGTCTTGTCTCTGTTTCCCATCTGTTTTTTGGGTTGTTGTTGTTTTTTTTTTTTAGAAATTCTTCAATTGGTGTGGGGTTGGCAATGTTTCCCTAGCTCTCGAGTGTTGTCAAAAAGGACCTTAGTTGTAGGTGTCTATAGAAATCTGTCCTGGGGAGATTAAATTCATTCTTCAGATGTTCAAATGTCTTAAAGTTCCCTTGTTCCAATAGTTGATGTTCACATTTCAGTCCATTATATGCCCACTTTTAAATGCAGTATCCAAATACTGCATTTAAAAAGTGGACAGGGAAAAGGGTTTCATAGATCCAATGCTTGATAGTGATGAATGATACTTTTGTGGTCCCAGTACTGACTGAATTTTGTTCCAAAACTCTAATGTATTTTTTTTCTCCAGATTGCCATTTATTTTTGTTAGGATGCCTGGGTCGTCGACCCAGGGTTTTTGAGTTTACGATATTATTTATACTGTCTAGTTTTTGGTTTCTTTAAGTTCTGTCTTATGGCTTAGGTCTCTGTCTTCTTTAAGTGCTCTGTCTCCCCTATCACCTGCATCCCCTTGTCTAGTTCGCGTCTATGTGTATCCTAAGTTCCTATATCCCCGTGTTCAGTCAGTGTTTGTGTCTGCCCTGTTCCCACGTCTCTGTTCCCTTTGTAGTGCCTGCATATGAGTCTGTGTCTTTGTTCAGTCTGTGTTATGTGTTTCCTGTTTTACTTTGAAAGTCCATGTCTGATGTTAAGGTGTCTGGTTTTGCTTCCTCTTGTCTCGTTAGGCCTGATTTGCCCCAGCTGTGTTTCCCTCCTGTTACTCATTTCCTGATTGCTCCCTCTGCGTATTTAAGCCCTGTGTTTCTTAGTGTCTGTGTCACGATCTACCGTTTACCAAGCTGTGTGTTCTGTCAGTCCTCCGGTATTAGTTTATCTTTTTTGATCGTTTCCAGTTATGTTATATTTGAGTTTAACATTAAAACGGTTTTTGAGTTTACATCTGTCTCTGGAGTCTGCACCTTGGGTCCTTTTCCTGTTTGCACACAGCCGCACCTAACAATTTTACGAGACTATCTAGAAAAGGAAGTGTTTCCATTGGTTCAGGATATTTTCTATTTTCTATATTGAGCCAGCAAGTATGAATATCACTTGGCAGCCATGTCAGCAAAGGTTTTATTTGTGCAGCCCAGTAGTAATGTTTAAAATTAGGAACATTAATACCCCCCCTTATCTTAAACAACTGCAGGGTCTTGAGTCTAATTCTACGCTGCTGTTTATCCCATATGAAGTTAGAAGGTATTTTGTCCAGCTTATCAAGCATTTTCGTTTGGATTTTCAACTGGTATCATCTGTAAAATAAATAGAATAGTCTGGGCAGAACATTCAACTCAGCTCATTCGGGACAGGAGAATAGACCACTGCTCTCAATCATTGCTGATACGTTGAATTATTTTATTAGAATTTTTCTCAAACAAGTGGCCCAAAGGTATGGGAATGAAAATTCCTAAGTATTGTTAAGGGTTCAAATATTGAGAAGGGATACAGGAGGGTTGGTCAAACGATGATTTTAATGAACACACGTGTGGGAGATGAACACTGTACGCAGACAGCATCAATCTCTCCCTAACAATACACAAGCAGCTGTTTTATACCATTAGGGTTTACCTTTATGACGCCCCCTCATGCGTCAAGCAGATACAATACATGCATAAGTTTCAAAACCACAATGACGTTTAACATAGTTTGAAAAAACAACATCACCTCGTCTCCATCCCAAGTGTCTTCCTGTCGCTGCCGGAGGCTCGCTTATCGTCTGGAACATCAGGCACACATTCTGCAACAAACTGTTCTTTTGCAGGCACAATTTTGCAGTCACAAGCAACATATTTTGAGGGATTCTAAGTGTGTGTGTGTGTGTGTGTGTGTGTGTTTGTGTCGACCTGAAATGCACTCAGTTTCACCTCTCACCTCACCAGCTAAATCTTGTAACCTTTCCACCAGACAGAAGGCCAGCACGTACACAACTGAAACTATATGTGCAATATATTGAATAAATGTTTTAATCAAATGATACTACTTAAAACTTAATAAAAGAATATAAAAGAATAAAAGATAACAATGAATAACCTGGTTATTCAAATAGCCTCATCCAGACAGCGCATGTGTCACAAAAATCAACACACTGCTTCAGAAACACTGTGCCTGTGTCTGAACAGAGTCGTATGATCAATGACATCTGAAGCTTCATTCGGCATGTCGCTGCTTCACTACCTAATTCAATGGTTTGTAAGGAACTGAATCACTGGCAGGGCTTGTGCTGTGTTTTGGTGGCGATTTGTGCGCGAGAGAGTGAACTAGTGTACAACATAATGAGAGTCATGGAGCCATCGAGGAAGAGAGGACCTACCTACTCCTAAATAAAAGCCAGTTCACAACCTATTTGGTCCACTGGTCTAAAATGTAGAAAGAAATACACTATACATATAGTGATGGTTATATATAAGTAGTAGTATATTATATATATAAACGTACCTTAATTACATAATCATGCGGAGGAGCTCCCACAGCACAACAATACTCTAAATCTATTATAACATTGTGTTGTACATTATTATGTACAGTGTATATTTTATTTGTCTTAATAAAAAAAACACCAAGACGTCCCAATCAAAGGGAGAACACACCATAACATATTTAAACAAGAAAGGTTTATTTGTTAAAATAATTTCTTAATAAATTAGACAGAATGTCTTTGGCGTGGCGTTTTCAGTGGGAGAAACGTTTCGTTGCTCATCCAAGTGACTTCTTCAGTCTTAGCTGACTGCAGGTTTCCACATTCTTATAAACAGTACACTTGCACAATGACTGAAACTAGCCCACTGAATGAACAATGGGCTGTGAGGTTCTTTCAACCAGTATCCAGGTTTAAGGACCAAAGCACAACATTCTGAATCTAATCAAAGAACATGTCAGCATCTCCAAAAGAGTAAGGTGAGGAGTAACCCACATAGCAAAATTGGTATGGCCCGGATCTGGCTCACACAATGTGCTTACACATGGCCCACATACCGCAAAGAATGACGGCCCTTTGGTGGCCCAGATCTGGTTTGCCAGAGGTGGCCCACACATGGGCCAGCACAAGGCCAGTTGCAGACATACTGCTGGGGCCCTGTGCTGGCCCAGAACAGTTTCAGCTCTGGCCCCAGATGTCAGCCTAATGTGTACCTTAATCAAGCCATGTAATAACAACATGTGCCGGAACATAATAGTGCAAAAATAACATGACGAAACTCTGTTCAGACAGTGAATGGACTGATTCTTACAAAGCACTTTTCTACTCTCCCAGATTACTCAAAGTGCTCTATACAACATGCCACATTCACCCACTTTCTCTAAACTGAGTGCTTCCTAACTACATTCATACACATTCACACTCTTGACATGCAGACTGGAGGAGCCAGGGATTGAACCACTAACCTTCCGATCAGTAGGTGACCTACTCTACCTCCTGAGCTATAGCCACCCAGTGTGAAACATGAGATAAAATGTACACTAACAAACCTGTCAAACCTGCATTTGAAACGTTGGCTACCATTGCAGTATAGTATTGTAACATGGCATTTGGGTCTTCTAACTAAAATAGGAAAAGAGGAACATAAATAGTGCCATCATTGCCAGACCTGGCCCACATCTGGTTGACATACACCCTGCCATGACACCAGTCAGTCAGAAGTGCCAACTTGACGCCGGATCCAGGCCAGACCTGTTTTCAATGAGCCTGGGCCACATAAACCAAACCGTAATCGGGCCAGATGTGGCATGCCATCACATAGACAGTGCCACCTATGCCAGGCCTGGCCCATATCTGGATGACATACCACTTACCATGCCAGAAGTCAGCCAGCAGTGGCAGCTAGACACCAGATCCGGGCCAGACCTGTCTGCTATGTGGGAACACTCTGGAGTAAAAAACGTGAGTGCTTCCTCTTGTTACCCTCCATTAGTGAGAGTGCTTCTCTTTCGACTCTTCTTTCAAATCTTTGCAGTTACCAATAAACCTGTGACTGAATTTTGTTGTCTTTTCTAAAACTGATAAAATATGAGGAATTCTTCTCATCTGCTCAGCTTAATTTTTTCTTGTGATTTTTAATATAAAGGGATCATGAACTCTGAATACAGGCTGCTCTTGGACATACCATCATAACATCATGATAGGCAAGTTTAGACTCTTTTTGGGTGTGCTCAAGCATGCTATATAGGGTCAAAAGCATTAGCTGATGTAGCTAATTTTAACCTTTAATCCACTAGTGTGCTGGGATATTGCGAGTTGCCAGCCAAGGAGCTGATGAACTTTACTATTAATAGTTTGTTACAAATTTCTATTCCTATTCTGGTCAAATTGGGCTTCAGTGTTTGTTTACTGTACAGCTCCAGATCCAGGTGGCAGCAAGTCAGAATGTTGTTATCTATGTATGTCAGCAGCAACCTGTATTCAGTTTGAATATTGCTATAAACTGATATGGATCAGTTTATCTTTTATTCACTGCAACATTTAACATTTGGGTGATGGCACAAAGACTGAGAGAGAGGAGGATAGAGAGGGAGTAGGGTGAAGACAGCAAAGAGAGAGAGCAAAAAGAAACAGGTAAGAGTGGACATGTAGTCACATTCACCAAAAATTATAAAGCTGTAGCTTCATTTTTTACCCACATTTATTAATGATGATTTCACGTATCTAAGTAGTGGGTTGTACTGTTGTTGATTATTTGGAACACCAACCTGCTGTTATAGTAATTATAAGATTATATTTTTATCATTTTCCAACAAATACAATTCCAGGAATATGGAGAGAGACACACAGAGTCAGAGGGAACAGACTACAAATCTGTTCTCCACTCGTGAAATTAGGGTACATGATGCTTTGTGCTGAGTCTGCATAACAAAGGGAGCATTTGTATGAATTCAAAAACATATAAAACAACTCTATTACAAGTTTGCTTCATGTACAAGGTCTATGCAGGGATTTTCCATTGTTTATACTATGTAATGCTACTTTAAGTGCTTGGTGACTCAGTGAGCTGGCTCTATGTGATTAAGAAACTGAAATAGTGCCTCTTTAATGACTGAGCCTTTGCCTCCGTTTGGATCCATGCTAAAATGGGTGGATTAGATTGAAATCTCTCACAATTCACTCTGAATTATTCGTAGAGGAACTCATTTCCTTTTGAAGGTGACATTGTGATGTTAATCAAAATGAGTTAAGGTTTGCAAGTGTGAAAAAGGTTGATGACATTTGCAAACAGCATGTTCCATTACTAATAAATAAAGGCACTGCATGCATGACTGGGAGCTGAAACCCCCCCCCCCCCCCCCCCCAAAAAAAAAGGTTTAAACCTAGAATTGCCCGCGCTCTCCAAACATCATCTTACTTGGTTTATTTTTCACCTGAGTGTTTAAATAAAAGCTTATAGTAAAGGTAGTGCATATTTTATTTATCACAGATTTTACATTGGATGCCCTTCCTGATGCAACCCTCCTGTTTATCCAGCCTTGATAAACCAGCAGTAGAAGTACACTAGCTTGGTTTGCATTTCATTCCAGTCTGAAAGAGATCTTTCTGTTCCTGTTTACTAACCTGAATCTACAGCGTACATTCTTTTCAGCATCCTTATTATATTTATTAATTTTACAGTAATCTTCATTTAGTAAACTGACATTCAGTTTCCAATATTCTGTTTTATATAGAACCTTGTCTCCCCAGTGTTTAGTCCAAAAAGTGTCTCGTGCATCAGAAGAATCAGTCCTGGCTCCTGAATCCACTGGCTCAGCAGCTGCTAACCCGTAATCTTCAGTAGTTTTAATGTTATTGCACTGTTTTACATTCATACATGCAGGAGTTTACACATCGACACAAATCTACCTTTCACTGGTGTTTCTATGGGGACCCCAGAAAGGACAGTTTGCCAGCCAGCCTTGTGTGTTGAGAATGGGGCCACATCCTCTCGCTCTGATCCCAGTCCTCCAGTTTGTTTGTTTTTATATCGCCTTACCCGCTAACGTTCTCCATGCTGTGAAGAAAAATGACAATTACCCTCTAGAACATCAATGAGTTATGTCATAATGATCTTCATATTACATGCTTTCATGTCAGTGACTCCAAAACAGCAAGCTCGTATGACTGTATTCTTTCCTTGTGTGTGTGTTTTGATGTAGCAGCAGGTCTGTATCACTCACCTGAGTGCAGGTAGCGCCGCTTCACATACAACAGCAGGATCATAACAGAGCCCACAGCGAAGTACAACATCCAGTTTGTTGGCTCTGAAACAGAACACACATCAAGCTCTGCTCCTCCCAGATGCTAGCTCCTAGTATTACACTGAGACTCACCTTCCACAATCAGGGTGAAGCTCTTTGTGATGGGCACTTTCAGGGACTGATGGGAAACGCTGCATGTGAACCTTTTCCCAGAGTCCCTGAGCGAAGCCTGGAGGTAGAAGAAGCCCGACAACGAGAAGGTCATGTCCCGATTTTCTTTGTGGTAGGAAAGGAAGACATTCTCCAGTGACCTGGGATGTGGAGCGTCCAACATGACTGGATCCTGCTCGTACCAAATTATCTCCACATCCCGAGGGTAGTAGCTGTTTGCCCCACACACAATCTTCCTCTTGTTACCCTCCACTAGTGAGAGACTGGGTCCCACATTGAGGGAGACATGGGGAGGCTCTGAGGAAAGCAAAAAACATTACTTTAAAAGCTGAAACGAACAGTGACTTTCTATATTTCTAAGTTCTAAAAAACACATCCACACCATACGACTTTTATCACATAAGATGAGAATGAACACTTTAAGAGCCTGATTTGCTTTTTTTTTTTAAAAAAAAGAAAAAAAGACTGAATAAAAAAAAAAAAGAGTTAAAAACATTTTTTGTCAGCATTTACAAAGATACTTTTACACACTATTTTGCCCTATTCAGGAGACATGGTTTTGCAGACATGTTCATGTGCAGCCCTCCAACAGCATGTAGCCTGATGGCGATGACGCTATGCTGATAATGCTGAAAAGTGGGCGTGAACAGCAGAGTGAGTGACAGCAGGCATGCAACAGGAAACAGCGACGGACTGGTTCTACCACATATTTTTGACGTTGCTCCTGATAGCAGTAAACATCTCCAGCAAACTTTAAACAGTAATAATAAGAGTATTTATGGTTGTCACACTATGCTGTACACATCACAAACAGCTTTTTCACAGTCCACCTTAAACTCCATCAGTAAATGTGGTTGAAAGCATATAAGCACAATTTAGTATTAGTACTTTTGTCCATGGCCTATGAACTCTCTGACTGTTTTCCTCACCTTCAATCTGCAGATTTATATCCACCCTGCCGAATAGTGGATTCACGGACACTGAACAAATGTAGGTCCCTTCACTGCTTATCATGGTGGAGGCGAGGGTGTAGGAGGCATCTCCGGCTGCAAAGGCACGTAGTCCAACACCACTTCCTTGGGTCTGTCCTGTGCGCCTGTTGTAACTGAAGAGCTTGGTCCTCTCACCGTGGTGCTGCTTGTGCCACTCCACAGTGACCTTTGCACCTTTGTGGTCGACATCAAACTGGCAGTGGAGCTTTTGCTGGAACTTCAGGCGTGCTTTAACTGAGGGAGTCTGTGTTTTGATGACCATGGCGACTGTGGAAAAGTGTGACAAACATGAACACATGCGAGTTGTTAAGCACATTTCTCAATACAAGTGTCCAATAACAGTGTAGGAGCCATGGGAAAGGCCATATTTCATTTGTGTATTGAAAGTTGAAGATGAACCCTAAGTGGTGCAACATTTCTTAAATCTGAAATGTGACACCTCTGGCAATCCCTAATTCTAGGCCATTACGGCTGAAGATTCCTGGTTAGCTGGGTACATATACCACTCAGTTAACAAACCACCTGGGTACAGCCTACTGTGCATATAGCTTAACACAAGGATCCTTACCTCTTATCTGTGTACATGTGTTTATTTGTCTCATCCATGTAATCATTAACACCAACTGGCTGATATTAGTTACACAGACACAGGTTCCTGTTACATGCATGCAATCTTCCTCATTAACTCAGTACCATTGTTCCACATGATAACACTTTCTTATCTTTAATTAGCTTAAAAATTCCTGCACACGTTGAGGAAATCCAAAGCACCTGCCACAGATGCTCTTTGTTGTCATTAATGATGCATTCAACCACATCTTATAGGACAAATACACATTTGTTCTGGGACGCACTCTCTCTCAAACAAATACTAATATTTCTAGGTTATGTGCTGGTGTAATACATTTTGTAGATATGTAAATATGTCATCGGGTGAGACTGCTGATGTCTAACTTTGATTGTAGTTCTTCATTTAATTATTAATCAGACTGACCAAATCAATGTATTTTATGAGAAGAATTAAGTACATTTTTATTATTTCATTATTATTAATTATTTTATGAACATTTTATTATTTGTTTTAATGGATGGTTAGTCATTTGTAATCAAGTTAATTGTTTTATTTTCCTTCAGTCAAAGTTTGTTCCCATAATATTTATATTTTCTTCCTTTATGGGGTCTGGCACAGCAATACTAACGACTAGTCATAACTCCAACAAAAAACAAACTTTTAAGACAAATATATTCAGTTTTAGTCTGAAATCCTCATATGTTCAGTTTACCTGTGGTGGTGAGTACCTCTCTGTTAGGGATGGGGGGCCATTTGTGGTAGTCTGGCCATCCTGGGGGAGGCTGGTCGAAGGGGCGCCTGAGGAAGCTGGTGATGGTGAAGAGGCCCCTGCTGTGTCTGAGGATGCAGGTAAACCAGTGGTTGTACTCATGGGCACCGAGGACAGGCCAGCGGACGTAACCGCCCTCTGTGCTGTATCTGTGCAGCTCACACTTCAGCTGCTCTGCCTCCACCCCCTCCACATACTGCAGCAGATCCAACTTTGATCCTAGAAGACAATAAAATAAACTCTAGCACACTGTTGTTGTTGTTGTTGTTGTTCATGTTGTTTTCAGCCTTCTCCTCATGCAGGCTGCAGTAACTCACTGGTGATCAGGAAAGTGATGGCGTTTGGGTTAACAGGAGCATCTCCTTTCTGACCAAACTGAAGTATAGCCTCTCTGTGGATGAGCTGAGTCTCTGTGTGGTTGTCCTTATTCAAAAACACACGCTCATCAATGAAGTAGCAGGGCAGCCACAGGATCTGATGGACACTCCACACACCTGAATGACACACACACGGGCATAGAAAATCAAACAGTGTTAAGTTCATGTGGTAGCCTGTAGTGCCGATACTTGTTGCTGACCTACACACAAGCTGTAATCTGTGACAATAACTCACCTGCACTTAGAGACCAGTAAATAAATATCGTGAATATTAAACTCATGATTCTTCCCCGGTGCCCTCCACGGTCATACCCCTTGCTGCGCGATTGTCACAGGAAGTTTGTCGGGATACTTTCACTTTCACTCTGCAGGGGTGAATGCTGTGCAGAACAGGATAACGAGCTGCTCACAGAAGAAAATAACAAAAAAGAAAAAAATCTAGAATATTTGCTGTTAAATTGCGTTAATTTCCCCGGATAGCCTGTACAGGTGTCCTAATTATTTTATTGTCAGTCATTATGAGGATGACTGTGTGTCCTGTGTAAACTACTGTCTGTGGTGTGTCATACATAAAAGCTGGATTTTTACCGATTCGTTTTCCCACAAAGATCTATTGTAAATTCACGGCGAATAGTTTTGTTTTTGTCTTTTGTTTTTTTTTTTGGTGGGGGGTGTCTTTTTTTGTTTTTTAACTGCATTAAACTTGCAGTACCTTTGTTGTCCTGAAGTGTCGCTGTGAAAACTGACCGCATGAAAATACCAGATCAATAGAGAGAAGTCCTGAAATTCAACACACGTCGTACAAGAGAACTTTTCCACCCAATTTTATTAATGAACAATAGCAATACGAACAGATGAGGCGCTTATCCACCAAACAAAAATAAATTATACAAAGGCTGAGTGTTTAGGAGACATATCAAGAGACATATCAAATACAATAAATATTAAAAATATTAATTAACATGAAAAAAGCATAAGCATTAAAAAAAAGTTCATAAAGAAAAAAAGAGTCCTGATACCAAAGCCCCAAAACATATTCCATACTGTTTTATTGAATCCTGTTGGACTGTAACCAACTCCTCCTGTGATTCCAGAAAGCCTGCAGTGATTCAGTGTGGAAAAAGCAGACAATCCACACTTTCTATATCATCTTCACAGAATACTCAGGTGGTCATATCCAAGTAAAACCAACTAAAGCCTGAATGATTATTTTGTTGGTAAATTCATTTACAATTTTGAATTTCTCTTCTTTCCCTTTGGGAGGAAGAGGAAGTGAAATATGCTTACTCCTTGTTACATGAACCTCCTCAGCCTCAAATTCCTTCAAAATAAAAGAAGATTAGACTTTCTGCAACTGAATGCTTCTAAAAACCTTTTGTACATTTATCATCACAAAAGTCAATTGCTGCTATGCAGAGCTGTCTGAGTCCAGGAGAAGTCTCAGAGTACACAATGTCTTCTTTATCCATCCATCTTGAAGGCAGTGGGATAAGTTTTTACCTCATCTCAGAAGGATGGTTTGTCCAGTTTAACCTATGCAGCATTCTCTTTTCCAATGTCTCAAAGTGATTTAAGATATAGATAATGTAATTTTAATTTAGTAAACAAATTTTGTTATACAAAGAAAATAAATGTGGTTAAAAATGTTGATGCATTTGGTATAAATGCAACTGAATTTGGAGTTTATGGATTGCGTGTTCAAGCTTCTTTCCAAATCCAAAGTAGTGCAAAGTTTTCATTAGAAAAAGATGTCTGACATCATCAAATGCACTACAAAAATATAAGAATACAATATATCCATGCTCTTGAATTAAATAGGCTTCCATCAGTACAATCTGACATCAGTCCAGTGTTATTACAACTGACCATCTGTTCTAAAATAGCTGTGAGCTGGTATGTCCCTGTATATTTCTTTGAAGCCATCATCAGGATCACTGAATTCAGATCCTCAGTTTTCAGCTCTGATTCACATAATCTTTGAAAGAGTCCCGAGTATACAGGATAACATCCTGAATCCAAAAGAGTAATCTGTGGAGCATAAACTGTAATAAAAAGTAACTACTTATTTGTTAGTACTTCAGAAAACTATTTGCCAATAGACTTGTGATTGACGTCGATGTATCTGTGAAGACTCTGAAGGAAGACTCGTTTAGCAGCTCACCTCTCTTATTCAGTCTGTGGCCACAACCTCTTCCTTTCTTCCTTTCAATTCAATTCCATTTTATTTGTACAACACCAAAACAACAGTCATCTCAAGGTGCTTGCCATTCCCTTTTTTTTTTGTTTTTATATCACCTTACCTGCACCAACTTTCTCCACACTGTGGAGGGAAAAAAAACAATAATTACTTTAAAGAACTTCAGCATCTCACATGTGATACAACAAGTCCCAAAAGAGCTGGGACAGTGTATGAAATCTGAATAAAAGCAGAATATAATGCTTTACACATCTCATGATCCCATATCTTATTCACAAACATTGAAAACATATCAAATGTTAAAACTGATAAAATGGAAAATTTAAAGATACACAAATAATTCATTTTGATTTTAATGGCTTATTTATTGTGAGGGTCCCAGGGGGCTGGAGTCTGTCACACCTACTGCAAGGTGAGAGGCAGGGTACACCCCGGACAGGCTGCCTGTCTGTCACAGGGCTAACACAGAGAGACATACAACCTTTCATGGGTAATTTAGAATTACCACTTAACTCAACCCCAATAACTGTATGTCTTTGGACTGAGGATAGGCTCCAGATACCCTGCAACCCTGATAAGGATAAATGTAAGAGAATGGGTGGATGGAATTTGATGGCAGTAACTCTATGGTGTAGAGCTGTGTATTGAGTGTATCAAACCCAAATGCAGAAATCAGGATTCGGGAGTGAACTGATAAGGCTGGGACATAAAGGGAAAAAAATAAAAAAATCAGGAATGATGACACCACAGGCTTTAAACCATACACAAGCACAGGAGACAAACAACGCCTAACATACAACATGAAGTACCTAAACATGGAATTACAAAGAGGAAAGGAACACAACCTAATAACCCAGAACAGAGCCCAGAGAAGTAAAACTAAGGCCTCAAACTAGAAACACTACACAATTATCAGTAAACTAACACAAGGAGCAAGTGCCACAATACCGAAATGAGATTAGGTCTGATACAAGAACACAACAGAGGCAGGAACACATAACGAACTAAATGGATACAAAATAGACTAAAAACCCAGAAGGGAACTAGATCAGAAAAACAACTTTTCCCCCCATTAAACCTGTCCTGCCTCGCAGCTTTTGTAATCCGAATTATTAGCAGACTCCCATGTTGTGCCAAACATATTTCGTTTTTCCAAGATGAGCGCCATAAAATCTCTATATGCTCCTCCATTTTGTGTGTTTCTGTATTCGTTTATGTATTCATTTCTATTAGTGTTATTTCAGTTATTACAGTGTAATATGACCATTTCTAAGCTAACAGGCAGGAGAAAAAAAAAGCAAGTGGGAGAAAATAGGAGAAAATATCAAAGATAAAAGGATAGAGCACAAATAGAAAAGCACCACCTGCTGCACCTGTAGTCCCAGAACTGCCTGGAAGGTGGCAACTCCATAAACACTAATGCACCTCTAATCTATCAGAGATGCAGGCTTTTGAACTTCCCTGATAACAAGTCTGGGAACTTGTTTTTTCCAAAAAGAATTTCTCTGTCATTGTCATGGTCCTGGGTCGTTGACCCAGCATTTTGTGTTTATTCTGATTTGTATTAATTTAGGGTTGAATCTCTAGTTTGATGTTTTGTCAGCCCTACCTGTGCCTTTCCTTCATGTCCCCGTGTTGTGCTGTAAAACAGTTTGGGTGTTTCCTGTTTTACTTTGTAGGTCTGTGTCTCGTTATGCCCATTAGTTCCAGCTGTGTCCCCTCCTGTGTGCCATTTCCTGATTACCTGGTGTGTGTATTTATAGTTGGTGTCTGCCTGTGCTCCTTGTCGGCTCGTCTGCGTTCCTCCGTGTATCTCTGC
>NW_024582778.1:405647-425032 GCF_018398535.1 Haplochromis burtoni
CTTGGGTCCTCCTTTTCCTCCACACCACACGGCTCCCTCCGCCAGCCGTGACAGTCATGGTCAATGGGAACACTAGCCGGGGAGCGTTCAGGTTGCCTCGGTGGCCACGCCCTTGGGTTGGGCCATCAGTATCGCACCTGTATTCCATCCCTGGCAATTACTCCAAAACTATTTCACTTACCGTGGATGGCTGCTCCACGCCAGTCCTTTATTCACTCTTAGTTAACTTGGCTCTCTTAACCTCTGTGTTTATTCAAGTATTGAATATTGACTCTGATTGTAACCCACAGCATTCTTAATCTGGTTTAGTTTTAACTCTCTGTTTTCCTGCACACAAGTAATTGTTCCCTTTCTGTTGCAGCTTCCCACAGTCCCCATCACGGATTCTCAGGGCATTTCAGTTCCCGGTTTCCTCGACTTGAGTTATATTCTCGTTCCCCTGGTTGTTCCTGATCATTTATGTTAAAGAAATAAATCTGTACATAGTTCCTGTGAATTTTGTATCAAGTCTGCGTTTGGGTCCCTACTGAGTGTGAACCTTGGTTCATGACTTTCTCATTTTGATTCATCTGACCACAGAACATCTTTTTTCCTTTAGCTTCAGTCCATTTTTCATAAGCTTTGGTTAACACAGTGGTTCCCAAACTTTTTTTGCTAGGCCCCCCTTTGTTTTACAAGACAAATGTTGCCCTCCCATCCCCGCCATCCTCCAACCACACACACCCATATTTTGTTCCATTGCGGTTTATTTCACACCTCAAACATTTAGTAAACAATTAAGCAAATAAAAGTAATCTGCAATAAATTACAGGTAGTAATAAAATAAACGACTAACTCCTTTACGATACGTCCACACCTACACGGGTATTTTTGAAAACGCAGCTGTTTCGTCCACACGTAAACGGCGTTCAGGTCACCGAAAACTGAGATTTTTTAAAACTCCTTTTTTGCGTTTACGTGTGGACGAGGAATACAGAGTTCGTCACACAACATCAAAAGGTATGTGCCTAATTTCACGTCACGCTGTGCGCCACGTTATTGTTTACATGAGATGAATTGCAGAATCGCAGATAGAGACAAAATACTGTTAATCTGACTATCTTCAGTTTTTCCACGCTTACATACACACACAGTTACTGTCCCTCCATTTAGAAAGGCAGAGGCGTCACGGTGTGATTATTTTACGTGTAGTTGTTTTTTTCCTGGGTAATAATATTCAACATTGCTATCAATACATTTTTCAAAAAATGCCTCTCTGTGCAAAATGGGTTCAAAAACATAAACAGCTGTAGGATACTGTTTGTCCGTGATTTGAACTGGGGGAACAAATCGTGGCAGGATGAGCCTGATATTATTTTTATCCCGCTGTAACTTTACTGTATAAAGAGCTAACATCTCCGAAATGTCAGGAGTAGTTAGTCATTACAATAAGTGTTTGTGAACTAAAACTCAAGAATGTGGGATACTGTTTGTCCGTGATTTGGAGAGCCCAGCGCTGCTCCCGACAAAGGGAAAACCAATTATGCAGGGGAGACCTACCTTGGCACTTGTGCAGGTGAAACCAAAGGGAAGACATGCTTCACCATATTTTCTAGTCTTTGGCTTAGAATGAAGTTGGTTTGGAAACCTATTCAGTGATGCGATGCTTCATCTCCTGCTTTGCGTTTGTGTGGGCGCCCCGTGCTGGCAGTGTACAAGCGTTTTGGGTTTTATTTTCCCCTTGCAATGGCTCCGCGCTCCCCTCTAAGGGGCGGGCCCCACACTTTGGGAAGCTCTGGGTTAACAGAAGTTCATATTTAGATTCTTCTTTGTGTGACAGAGCTTCAACCTGCATTTGTGGATGTGACCTGTATTCACAGACACTCACTTGTAGAGGTGTTCGTGAGCTTTGCATTGATTTCCATGACAGAATCCCTGTTTTTAAAGCATGGCCCAATTCTGATTGGATATTCTGCCTTGTCTATGGTCTGTTGCCTTTCATTTGCCAGGTGGCATATTATTTGATTAACTATCAAATTTAATGCTTCAATGCAACTATTTAAAAAAGAAATTGACCTTGTCCCTTAGACACATTCTCTGAACCTTTTGATGATATTATGTACAGGAAACTATGACATATTTAAAGTTTGCAATTTTATGGAACATTATTCTGAAATTGTCAAACAATTCTTAGACACTTCTGGGAAGCTCTGCCCCTCTGAGATGCTCTTTTTATACCCAGTCATGTTACTTACTCCAAAAATGTTTCTCCCGCTTTTTTTCCAGTACTGCAGACTTTTCCAGACTTTTCTTGCCCAGCACCAACATTTTTTTCTGATATGTTGCTGTCATCAAATTCAATATAGTCTAGTATTTTTCTCCGTAAATTTTCTCACTTTAGTCTTTTTACATGTTTTCCATTTTCTTTTAAATTCCAAATCATCCATTCTGTTTATTTATCTATATTAATAACTATTTTCTGTAGAATAAATATCATTTTCTCTAATATATGTTATTTATATTATTTTCTTTACATTTTACACACAACTTTGCAACTTTTTTAAAATTGGGGTTGAACATGCTTTATATGTCAGTTGATCCCAAACAGCAAGCACGTGCTCCTCAAGTGTGATTTAGCTGGAATTCTGTATCACTCACCTGAGTGCAGGTAGCGCCGCTTCACATACAACAGCAGGATCACAACAGAGCCCACAACGAGGTACAAAATCCAGTTTGTTGGCTCTGAAACAGAACACACATCAGGCTCTGCTCCTCCCAGCTGCTAGCTCCTAGTACTATACTGACACTCACCTTCCACAATCAGGGTGAAACTTTTTGTTATGGGCACTTTCAGGGACTGATGGGAGACGCTGCATGTGAACTTTTTCCCAGAGTCCCTGAGCGCAGCCTGGAGGTAGAAGACACCTGACAGCAAGAAGGTCATGTCCCCATTTACTTTGTGGCTGAACAGAACACTATGGTTTAGTGGCTTGGGATGTGGAGTGCCTGGATCCTCCTCGTACCAAATTATCTCCACATCCCGAGGGTAGTAGCCATTTGCCTCACACTTAACCATCAAGTCCTTGCCCTCCTGCAATAACAGGGTGGTTGCAACATTGAGGGAGACATGGGGAGACTCTGAGGAAAGGAGAGAGAAAAATAAATAATAATAGTAATTTCAATACCTAACAGCAGACATTTATTATAGTAACTGGGCTGTTTTATTTAATTCACTCGTTTTAATTTAATATTCTTTCAGGTCAAAACTGGTGACATTTAAAAGTTGAGATTTGGTCTGAGTTCCAGAATTCTAGGAAGTCAAATTTGGTAAGATGCATTTCAGGTTACACACTTAACAGAATAATTTTTTAAAAAAAGTTTCTGACCACACTTAGTGGAGTGTAGTGGAGTAACAATCGAACAAATGGATTTAACAGTTCATTAAAACTGAGATTCTTAAAAGGGTGCTGTATATTGACAACATATAAAAAGTACCATATAAAGATTTCAAATATCATGTCACATTTGACCTCTTACATTTCCTTCAAGGTCAATAGATTGATCTGAAGGTCAAAGTAATAAAATGCTATAAAGAGCTATTTAAAAATAAGTTTCTTACTCTCATTGTTTGTACTGACAACATATACAGTACCAGTCAAAGGTTTGGACACAGCTTCTTATGGCAAGCACAACAGTCAATCATTACTTTAACAACTGAAGATCAGTCAGTCTGGAAAACTGCTAAAATTTTGAATGTATCCCCAAGTGCAGTCCCAAAAACCATCAAGCACTACGATGAAACTGGCTCACATGAGGACTGCCCCACAAAAGGAAGACGAAGAGTCACCTCTGCTGCTAAGGATAAATTCATCTGAGTCACCAGCCTCAGAAATCACAAGCTAACAGCACCTCAGATTAGAGCCCAGATAAATGCCACACAGATTTTCCAGTAGCAGACATCTCTACATGAACTGTTCAGTGAAGACTGTGAGAATGAGGCCTTTGTGGTCAAATAGCTGCTAAGAAAGCACCACTAAGGAAAAGCAGGCGAGGAGGTGTGATGGTGTGGGGGTGCTTTGCTGGTGACATGTTGGGGATTTATTCAAAATGGAAGGCACACTGAACCAGCATGGCTCCCACAGCATCCTGTAGCAACATGCCATCCCATCCGGTTTTCTATTAGTTGGACCATCATTTATTTTTCAACAGGACAATGACACCAAACACACCTCCTGGCTGTGTAAGGGCTATTTGACTGAGAAGGAGAGTGAGGAGTGCTGTGCCTGATGGCCTGGCCTCCACAGTCACCTGACCTAAACCCAACTGAGCTGGGTTGGGATGAGATGGACCACAGAGTGAAGGCAAAAGGGCCAAGGAGTGCTCAGCATCTCTGGAAATTCCTTCAAGACTGTTGGAAAACCATTTCAGGTGACTGCCTCATGAAGCTTATGGAGAGAATGCCATGAGTGTGCAAAGCAGTAATCAAAGCAAAGGGTGGCTATTTTAAAGAATCTAAAGTATATAAAATGTTTTGAGTTATTTCACGCTTTTTTGTTTACTGCATAATTCTATATGTGTTCATTCATAGTTTTGATTCCTTCAGTGAGAATCTACAATGTAAATAGTCATGAAAATAAACAAAAACCATTAAATGAGAAGGTGTGTCCAAACTTTTGACTGGTAGTATAGACATTTAGGGAATGATCCAATCCTATGTACCTTCAATGTGCAGATATACATCCACCTTGGTGAACAGTGGATACACGGACACTGAACAAATGTAGGTCCCTTCACTGATCATTGTGGTGGAGGCGAGGGTGTAAGAGGCATCTCCAGCCGCAAGGGCACGTAGTCCGACACCGCTCCCCTCAGTCTGTCCTGTGTGCCTGTTGTAACTGAAGAGCTTGGTCCTCTCACCAGGGCGGTGCCTATGCCACTCTACAGTGACCTTTGCACCCTTGTGGTCAACATCAAACTGGCAGTGGAGCTTTTGCTGGGACTTCAGGCGTGCTTTAACTGAGGGAGTCTGTGTTTTGATGACCATGGCGACTGTGGAAAAAGTGTGACAAACAACACAAGTGTCCTTTACTCAAACAGGTGACAACCACTTCCTGTATCTATGACATGACAATTATTTGGCCATCCACCATTCCAAGTCAATATAACTATAACTGTCTCTCTATTTCTACTCTAATCTTCAAGATACAAACACAGTTTCTTTTCAGCACTCTGTCCTTGAACTTCTGCCACTGCAACAGGCAGGCAATTAACAAACCCCTAGGAGATGGTCTGTATGGCTCAAAAGAAAAAAACTGAATCCTCATATGTGAGTTTACCTGCGGTGGTGAGTACCTCTTTGTCAGCGATGACAGACCAGTTGTGGTAGTCTGGCTGCCCTGGGGGAGGCTGGTCAGAGGGGTGTCTAAGGGTGCCAGCGACTGTGAAGCGGCCCCTGCTGTGTCTGAGGATGCAGGTAAACCAGTGGTTGTACTCCCGGGCACCGAGGACAGGCCAGCGGACGTAACCACCCTCTGTGCTGTATCTGTGCAGCTCACACTTCAGCTGCTCTGCCTCCACCCCCTCCACATACTGCAGCAGATCCAACTTTGATCCTAGAAGACAATAAAATAAACACTAACACACTGTAGTTGTTTTTTCAGCCTTCTCCTCATGCAGGCTGCAGTAACTCACTGATGACCAGGAAAGTGATGCCGTTTGTGTTAACAGGAGCATCTCCTTTCTGACCAAACTGAAGTATAGCCTCTCTGGGGATGACCCGAGTCTCAGTGTGGTTGTCCTTATTCAAATACAAACGCTCATCAATGAAGTAACAAGGCAGCCACTGGATCTGATGGACACTCCACACACCTGAATGAAACGAATACATCAGTCAGACAGCATAGCCGTTGGAATTCATGCGGTAGACTAGAATATCTATAGTCACTGTTGACCTAACACGCACAAACTGACCTAAGCTAATCTGTGACAACGTGTTGCACTATAACTCACCTGCACTTAGATACAAATAAACAAAAATCCTCAAAATTAAAACCCTCATTCTTCTCCACTGTCGAACTCCTTGTTGTCCGATGTCCACACAAAGTTTCTCTTGACACTTTCACTTTCATTTCAAAGGAAAAAGAAAAAAGGAGTGCGATTTCTGGCGTGATGAGCAGCTCGAAAACATAACCTTTAAAAAAACATTAATCATAATCAAAAAAGTTAATAAAATCGAGAATATATGCTAGGAAGTTGCAAATAAATAAATAAATAAATCAGGATACAATGTCCTAGTTCTTTTTACAGCGTTCCTGTTTTAATGTTAGACGTGACATTATTGTAGCTGCAGCCTATCCCAGCTGCCACGTGGCCAGAGGTCTGTCTGGTAGGTGCATATTTTACTTTATCCATTACCACACAAACGGACTAAACTGTGAGCGGTACCCGGTGTACTTGGAGTCACGGGGCAAATGTACTCCATATTTGATTCGAACTCAGGATTGCTGTAATGTGACTATGTGAACCACCGCACCACATAGTTTAATAAATAGTTCACAGCAGTTCATGAGGAGTCAACAGTTTGCAACAGGTGCTTTTGCTTTTGACTTTATATAAAACTCGTAGTATTGACTTTGCCCTGAGATGTCGCTGTGAGGGCATGACGACAGCAGCCTTACTAGTCTTTCCGGCACCAGAGCTGATGGACGAGAGTCATGTCACTTCCTGTTAATCTCGTTTCACTATTTAGTTCGCCTGAAAGTCCTCAAATAATAGCTGTGAATGTAACGAAAGCACTCAAATAATTATTTCTCCATGCCCGATTTTAGGTCTAATAATCTACATCATACGTTATTTAGATATTGGGAGCGTAGTTAAACCACAACAAAGCCTATCATGCATATGAGAACACGCTGCTTGTGGTGGTCGAAGGTTTTTTGTTTTCTTTGGTTTTTTTCGTACTTTAATTCAATTTATGCACATATTACAATCTCTCGTTGGGAGACAACATTAGTGCAACAACATCTTGAAAAGGTTGAATAAGAAACCAAACGAAATAGGAAAAAAAAAGTGGTGGTCGAAGGCGATCACTGTCAGGAAGTTACTGTCAGACGTTTTCCGCGGCTGTGTGTTTCATGCCTGAAAGTAAAGTAGTCGATGCATTATGCGGCTCTTGGTGCTGTTTGTATTACACCGAAATGTTGGAAACCATAAAAATGTGAAAATGAAGCTACATCTATTAACTATTAAGGAAAATATTTAAAAACAAAACAAAAAACAATAACCAAAATTGTTTACTCAACAAAAATGACATTCTGGGGCTGAATAGAGCTCTATTCATTCTGCCATATGCTTAGAGCGCCCTCTATGAAACCGGAAATCCACAGAGTGGGAGTTCTTGATCATGAATACTCTCTGGTTGCACACGCTGACGCTAACAGCGGAAGCGCTTTATACGAAGTTTGTGTCACTCTGATAGAAACCTTTGCTGGGAGGTAGTATCGTGTTTGCTCTCTACTTCATTATACTCTGATGTAAAGTATTAGAGCTGTGGTACAGCTTATAGTTGGAACTAAAATTAGCAAACTAGCTTCTCAGCATCCAGGTCCACTCTGCAGCTTTGGCACTAATAATGAACAAAGGTAACCGTTACACTCCTCACGTTCCCACAGAAAACACGAGTCACAATTTCTGTTTTGCTACAGTTAATGTTGCATGTGCAGAGATTTTTCGCCATAATCAACCCCCACAAAATTAAACAATATCAGCTTTAGCAGTTTAAGAGGTAATGCTGTTCTCTAACCGCTCTGCTGTATGTGTGTGAGAATGACAGAGCAGCGACATTTTTTTCTATATATATTTATATAGCTTGTATTCATTCTGTGTGGAACTGAAAAATAGACACCAATACCTTATTCTACAGAGTGTGGATGTTCATATACAAGATCACGATTTAAAATAATGAGATATAAGTAACCTCTCTGAGCTCAGGCTTCAGACCATGTTCCTTCCACTGTCAACTTAAGATGAACCAGAGTTGAACTTCAGCTTATCTCCAGTCAAAAGCCATTTTCAAAGTGGCATTTTTTGATCTTAAGATCAAATGTGTTGTTTTTTGCGCAGCTTTGCCATTTTAGGCTAATTTAAGGAGCCGAGAGGACAGTTAAAAATTTTGAAAAAAATCCATTTCCTCTGGCAAATTTGAGTTTTGATGCCTTTTCTCTTGTTCTTTCAGACTCGACAGTGCTTCAGGGAGCTTTCCTCCTGGCTGATAAGCTGTGTTTCCCCTCATCTCTGTCCACCATTCAGAAAGCAGACTGGAGCCGGGTGGGACATGTGATCCTGGAAGCACTCAAAGAAATCTGCAGACAGGATGAAGTCAGTGACTGTCCCAACCCAGCAGCTGAGAGCTGGAAAAAGAGGATGGTTTGTGTTGTGTGGCTGAAGCTGCTGTGCAGAGAGGCTGAGGAGAACGTTGAGTTTGCTTGGAGGGAGAACCCTTTCTTCTCTCTCCAAAACAGCCTCCCTGAGGTCAGCCGTGTCGTCCTGCTGGAGCTGGTGAAGTCAGCAGCAGCTGCGGGTGTTTTTGCCAGTTTCCTCCTGCGTCTTCCTCACGCTCAAATCTGTGCTGAGCTGGAAAGGCTGGTGGAACATGTGAGGAGCGATCCCATAGGGGAAGACGATGTCCGACTCCTTCTGGAGGTTTGGTGGGAGCTGTGGAAAGGCAGAGTGGAAGAGGAGGTTGGAGAAGAAGAGAGCATAGAGAAGATGTTTGCCAGCCAGCTTGCTCGCCTCTCCTCTGAGTCCTCCAGTCTGTCCCCTCAGGCTGCAAAGAGGTTAAAGTTAGACACGCCAAATTCAGCAGATATTCTGCACATTCTTCTTTACGCACTCAAAGACATGAAAGGTCACATATCCTCACCTGACCTCTGCTTTCAGGCCTTATCCATTTCCCTCGATGCTCTTTACACAACCTTCCTGATAGACCAAAACGTGGTGCTTCCAGCTAAAGAGAAGTTGGACTGTTTGTGTAAAATCCTCCGAGCCAGGGAGGAGAACATGGAGAAGCTGAGTCCTGAAATGATTCAGGAAGCTCTGAAAGACTTGCGTGCTTCTCACACACCTTCTCAGTTTAATCTGCGGCAGATGAAGCTTAGTGAAGCCCTGAGGATTATCACAGAGCTTGCACAGTTTTGGCAAAGCGGTGTTCTCAGTCAGTGTGACCACTCCAGCCCTAGTTACTCTGCTTTCCAGCTAGAACAAAGCATCCAGAGGGTCCTGGCTTCTCTAGAGGAAGCACCCGGAGCTGGTAGTGACGACTTTGAAGGAGAGAATGATACACTCAGAGGTGTGCTGAAGTCACTGTCCCTCCCTGCCGCAGAGAGCAGCCCTGAAGTGAGCGCAGAGGTTGCTGCTGTCATCATCACCCATCACCTGGAAGACTGTGAGGACTTTGCAGCGTTGTTTGCCAGCGAGCCATTATGGGCAGAACGTGCGGATCGCTGGCTCGACTGCCTGGAAAAGAACCAGGGGGCATTCCGGCAGCACAGCACCCTCATGAGCCTCGCCTCCACCCTAATGAGCAGACTCCATAGTGAGAGCGCTAATGTGAGGCAGTGTCACAAACTGTTGAAAATCACTTCAGGTATTTTCTCCACACTCGCATTAGAAGACCAGAACAAAGCGTTGGCTGCCATGCTGAGATTATCCAGCAGGGGGTTCTTCGAGTGCTCTGTACCTGCTGCTCTAGCTGATGGGTTTGAACAGGAGCTCAACATGGCCTTCAACTGCATCATTCAGGGGGCGGGCGGAGCTTCAGTGGGAGCTTCACAGGGCAATCTGACTACGGCAGCCTCTCTAGTTGCAAGAGTGGCCTTTCAGAACCCCAAAGCCACTTTGAGGTCCTGCTGTCATTCGGCTGTTTTCAACAAAGGAGCTTTCTCTCTAATGGCTAAGATCCTGGAACAGCTGCCAGGACTCAGAGAGCAGAGGGGAAGAAGAGATGGAGGGAGGAAAAATGTGGTGTGCAGTTTACTTTGCAAGTGTTTACAGGACATGATCCAGACCAAGTCACTGTTAGCAACTGAAAAAGAACAGTTCCTCAAGTTTCTGGGTCTGCTCATGGAGCCCGTCACTTCAGCTGAGGGAGAAGGAAAGAGGGAAAGCATTCTGTCACCTCAGGAAGTCGTGAAAACCTTTGTCCTGCCTAACCTCTCAGCTACAGGTGAATATCACATGTTTATGTTTACCACAACCTACATTAGCTATTTTATTAGCATTTTACAGTTGTGATCAAAAGTTTAGATCCACTCGTCATGGATATGAATGTCATGGTAAACGTGGTGCTTCCATCATGTCTGGGCTTTTAACATTTCCAGGGTGGAATGATTGTACAGCATACATGTGTGATGACTTTGAAAAAACCCAAACAAGAATTGGATTCACAGGTTTTAATTTATTTTCACTGATCCTGACAGGGTCAAAATTCTAAATGTTAAATGAAAAGGTTAAGTGTACCGTAGCATGTTGCATCTTCATCAGACACTTTTAGTAGTTACCAATAAGCATCTGGCATAATTCTTGGCAGAATTGATAGGTTATTCAAAATTATTGGTTTCCAGGCATAGACCACTAGAGTTGAGGTCTGGGCTTTAGGAAGGGAATTCCAGAAGGTTACGGTAACATCAGCCTTCTTTATCCACGTTTCAACCATCTGACTGTTGATTTGAGCCACAGAGCATGATGCTACCACGGCCATGCTTGACAGCAGGTACAGCATTCTTAGGTTTGAAAGCCTCTGCAGCTGCAAGTGTCAGTTAAGTGTGAAGATGTCGATTTTGGAACAGGGGCTTCTATATCGGCACCTTCTTGGTCCATGGCGATGTAAAAAAAAAACAAAAAAAACCTCTTCACTGTGGACAGTGATGCTGCTGTTCCAGAAGTTTCCAGTTAAAGGCAGGCTTGATGGTCCCTGGGTTGTCCCTGAACCACTTTCATCTTATCTGAGATTGACTGTTTGTCTTTTCCAAAAATTGGAACAGCGGTTCAGTTACAGTGTACTTGTTCTTACATACAGTTGTTTGAACTGGTGATCACAGAGTCTAGCTGCTGAAAGCTGGCTCCATTAAGTATCTGGAATGACCTTCCTAAAGTTCTGAACTGAACCCTGTTTAAAAGTTGTGCACTATGACCAACCAATTTAAATGAAATGTGTTTAAATTAAATACCAATTCTGCCAATAAGAGTGTTTAAATAGCAGCCAGAGTTAAGGCAGATGACTACTAAAAGCATCTGGTTAAAGTGTGGTTAAAGGCACATTTAATCAAATATTAGTAAGGTGCATGTATATATGAGAGCCTGTATGTTAAATCTTGGCCCTGTGTGGATCAAAGAAAATCTAAAATAAATTTTTTTCTTTTTTTTAAAGTCATTACAGATGGATGCTATACAAGCATTCCAGCCTAGAAAAGAAACAGGATAAGGAAATCATGAAAAGTCACCCAAATCACCCTGACATGTATCACCAGGATGAGTGGATGGAAACCTCTGACCACAGCTGTAGATTCATTTTAAGTTACATTTGGCTAATCTACCTATAACCCAAGGCTGTCACATAAATGCATTGGGATGTAAAGTAAATTATTTGTCACTGATAGTTATCCTGTGGTTCTGCCAGCTCACTGTTCTGTGGATGCAGAGCTGAGTATCCAGCTTCTTCAGACTGCTTTGTCTGTGGACATGCAGGAAGCAGCCACCACTCCTCACTGGGTGTTCGACTGCTCTCCTTTCCCCCTCCTCTACATGCTGGCCCAGCTACACAACCAGACTCTCAGGTTTGTATCATAAGTAAAGCTTTCCACTTTTTTATTTCTGAGCTGTTAAACCTTTATAGCGTTTAACATCATTTGATTTCAACTTAAACCCACCTGATCCCTCCTAGATGTTGGGAGCAACCACCAGACCACCACATCTGGTCCATGGATATGAAGGAGCTGCTGTTGTCAGTGCTGACCACTCTGGGGCAGGTGGTGGGTGCAGAGGTGGCAGCGGCCCCCAGCAGCTGGTCCCGAGCGCTGTTCTGGCTCCACAACAAGATGGAAGAGCTGGACTGGACGGTTCAGTTCCTGCTGAACCCTGTGTGGGGGGAGCACTTTAAAAATGAAGTGCCCTCCTCTCTACTGGCTGTGTGTGATCTACCTGAACAGGTATGTCCTACTGCGGAACCCGCCTACTCCTGAATTTCTTTGAAGAACAGTGTCAAGTATCAACATCCAATCTGTGAAAATGCAAACCCAGGTCTGGGTTTAGCTAAAATAAATAAAACAGAATGAATTTATTTGCAAACATCTTAAACCCTCATTTTATTCAAAGTACAACACTCAACGTGTCAAATGTTTAAACTGAGAAAATGTACCTTTTTTTAAAAAAAAAAAAGAAGAAGAAAAAAAATCTCCTTTTCAATTTGGAGGCAGAACTTTGAGACAAGGCCTTAAAAGACTGGAAAAGTCAGTGTTACTAAAACAAGTGGCTGATAACTAATTGGGTTAACTGGAAGCAAGTCAGTAACAATACAGAGTACAAAGAGCATCTTTGAGAGGCAATGTTTCTCAGAAGTAAAAGATGGGCAGAGATATACCAGTCTGCAAAGAAATGTAATCGCAAAGATTTTGAGTATCTCATCATCTCTGGTACATAACTTCAAAAAGGTTCAAAGCATCTGGAGAAATCTCTGTGGCAGAGGACAGGCCCTCAGAAAGCAATGGATTAAAAAAAAAACCAGCCATGATTCCATCATAGAAATCAGGAACGCTTCCAGAAATCACTGTTTGTGAATATGATCCAGAAACACTGCCGTCTTCTCTGAGGCAAAGCTCATAAATGGACCGATAGATCCAAACTGTTCTGTGATCAGATAAATCAAAACTCGAAAGCCCTGAAAGGTCAAATTTACTGAAACTTTTTTTAAAAAAACAGAAAATAGAAAAACGCGTAAAAGCACACAAACCACAACTGAAGTGTTAATCAGGACACAATAATGTGATGGACCGGCTAGAGAAGTGACCAGAACCAAAACATGCACACGATCACACTGAGACATGCTTAAAAGAAGAGGACTCGTCAGAGAAGACGATGCAGGATAACACAAGATTCATATAAAACTGTAGATACTGTACATGTTTGCTATTAGCTGTTAAACAGCCATCTGTTATTATGTCCACAAAACACTTCCATTTTTTTAATGATTTTTCTATTTGCTGGTGTTCTTTGACCTCTGCGGGCCACCGTAATGTACAAGTTTTAGGCTTTCAATCAGCAGATGCTGCTCAGCCTGTAGACCTTTAAGCCATTTTTGTAGCAGGCGGTAAACCAAATTTTTAATGCTGTAAATTTGGGCATTTTAACATTGAAATCTGGCTCACAGGCTCACTTTTTGAGAAAAAAAATATGTGATACTGTTATTTGTGTGGTTTCTCTAGAGCTGATTGTTTTTGCTCTCAGTTTGCATTGAACACTATGTCTGTCCTGTAGGAATGGTTGGGTGTGGACCTTCCCTCGTACGGTTTGGGCACAGGTCTTTTAGCCTGGATGGAGTGTTGCTCCATATCTGACTCTCTGCAGAGCACCATGCTGTCCTGTCTCACTCTGGACCAGCACAAACCTGACCACGTCAGCATGTTCAGCAAAGGCCTGCTAGTGGCTCTGACTCAGATGCTGCCCTGGTGCTCCGTCTCCCAGTGGAGCAGGCTGCTGAGAGGCCTCCGTGAGCTGATCACATCCAGCCGCCTTCACGTGCCTTTCTCTCTGGAGTACGTGGACTTTCTGCCCCTACTGGACCTGAGGAAGTTTTCATGTGAACTCCGCCTGTCAGTCCTCCTGCTTCGAGTCCTGCAGCTGCTCTGCGGCTCCAGCTGCTCTGACTGGCTGTCGGCGAATGGCTGGGCACACGTAGGCAGGTTATACGCCCACGCTGTGAGGGACATGATGAATTCACTACGAGCCAAACTGCCTCTTCCTTCATCTGGTGCTTTTACTGCTTCTGCTTCAACTCCTCCTAAAACGCCAGCAACCACAGACTCAAATCCAACTCTCATATGTCCAAAGTCCAAAGAAGCCAGAGACACTCCTCTGATATCAAAGGATTCACAGAAGGAGACTGCTCCAAGCCAGGAAGTTCTTTTTGTTCTGAGCCAGCTCTTCTGCCATGTTCAGCACGTCCAGGTACGACTTCTTTACACCATTCTGTCTCTGATTGGCTAATTTTTTCCTCTTATAACCAAGCAGCATGTTTGCTCAAATTTAGTAATGCACTTGGATCAGCATGTGTTAGATGCCATTGTATTTGACTGCTACAAAGTTCTCTCAGTGTGTTCTTTTCCTGAGTCAGGACTACAGGCTCACTGGTGAAATGTGTCTTCCCTTCAGGTGATGATGCCAGGAGGCCAATGTGAGCCTCTGTTCCTCTCTAGTCTGGAGATCCTCAGTCAGTACGAGGCCATTATGGCCGCCTTCCCAAACAGCTGCACCCCACTGGAGTGCGACAACACCCGCCACTTCTTCTCTACCATCTCAGACAACTTGGAGAACCTGGAGATGAAGGCTGTGCTGCAGCAGAAAATTGCTCAGCTCGTGTCCTCAGCAGCATTATGCACACACTGATCTATCTGCTGTTTCCCACTGAGCACTTTGAGTTTGCAAAAACTCAATCCTGAATATGCCTGCTGATTAACAACAGTGTAATGTTAAGGTCATGTTTAATATGAGCACCTCTCTAAGAATCCGCTAATGATGTCAGTGTATGTACAAGTTATCCCTGTGAGCCAGAAGCTCAGGCTGGAGATGACTCTAAATAGTTTTCTTTATTTTTTTATTCTTGGCTCTATGTGATGTCATAGAAAAGATATTTTTAATATAATGAGACACGGACCTGCTGTATGTGAGGGCAGGACACAAAACTACTCATGTAGGGTGCAAGAATGAAAGCATGGAGATGGAAATAAGGAGGAAATCTGTCACACTGAACTCAAGTTAAAAAGTAACAAGCTTGAACTCTCTGTGAATTAAAAACCAAACTTAAAATCATATTTTGCAACACGTTGAGCAGTTATTCTTATTTGCATTAACATTGTAGACAGCATGAAAACGTAAGCTAAATGTGTGTACTGTACACCAGGGGCACTCAGTCATCATCAGTGTGTTATTATTTCATCCTATATTCATTAAAGTGACTTTAATTTATACAAACAGATTCTGTGTAGTTGGGTAACATTGTTGAGGCTCTAACATATAAAAGCTGAACAGACAAAAGGAAAACAGCACTGCTGACAGACTATGTGATAGAGTCACAGTTAAACAACTCTCTCCTGTTAAATCTGACTTAAGTTTATTATGAAAATAATAAACTTATTTTTTCATTAACTGTAGCAATAATCTGAGGGTTTTGTGTTGGGTTTTTTTTGAAAATCATGGAGTCTTCAGTCTGCGGGCCGGCCCCTTCCTCTGCCTCAGGTACAGTCTGTTGGCTTTCCTCAACAGAAGTATAAACCAGTAGATCTGTGGAGCCAGGAGCACTAGGTTACCCACGTTGCATTGCAGTGGCAGGTGAAAGACCACTCTGTGCAGAGGAATCCCAAATTGCCGGCCATACATCCAATACATGAAGGGGAAGAGCAGGATCCGACATGTGAAGAAGCTGAGCAAGACAATGATGCCGTTGATCCTGTGGAGTCTGGTGTTGTCGAGACCCAGCTGGATATGAAACACAGAAAGATGGTGAGGGGACTTCCCTAATACATCCATGTGCGTAACACAAAACACTTTTATGCAAACATGATAAGAATTTATGCCATTTGTCGTACTACAACACAATCTTTTATACATGACCATTATAAACCCTGCACACGGTCCCACAATAAAAACACAGGACCAGGTAGGTTCATCATTAAAAACTGCATTTTGTATTTAAATCAATTATCTTTCTCTAACAGTAAATTTGCTTGATGATCTGAAATTGTTTTGGCTAGTCTCTGGTGTCTTTGTACAGTCTGCCACTCTGGTCCTGTCAGCTGTGGGAGACTCCTCAATCTATGGATCGGGAGCTTAGGTCCTGTTCCTGTGCTGCCAAGATCGAAGCCTCTGTGCTGTCCTTTAAGCAGACCTTTTCTTGCCACTAGTGGGATTTCTTGATGTCAGCCTTCCTCTAAAGGTAAATCCCATGCATTACCTGGATGAGAATCTTTCCAATGGAGACAAAAGGAGTGCTGAACTCTGTGGTGAACAGGCAGCCGATGAAGAAGTCCCCCAGTCCTCTTCTGAAGAACTGCAAATCAAACATTTAGTGGCAAGTCAGCCTGAACACACAAAGCGGAAGAGACTCCTCAGTGTTCTCACCAGAGTGATGGGCATGAAAATGAGAAGCAAGGCCATATGATGAAGAACCAACATGGAGTCCTTGATGAGAAAAGCCTTCACTGTCTGAAGAGAGTGGCCGCTGTATGAGCTGGAATGACCTTTGAGCTTCTGAGTATGGTAGTGGCTCAGATACATGGCATAGATGTCAAAGACCATGTAGGGCACTCCAAACAATACAAATGCGTTCACCAGCCAGTGACTGTGAAGTGAGACAGGAAACACTTTCACTGAACTAACAAACTGACAATCTAATGATAACTCATGTCTTCGTGTGAAACAAACTATGAAACACTAACCTGTCAGCCATGACGTCCCTGCAGGATGTCATGACTGTGACTCCAGCTGCAGTAGCCAGAGAAGCATGTATGGCAGAAACCAGCCTAAAGTAAGCAAAGCAACTGTTTGGGTAGACACAACTGCACTGGAATACATGCACGTTTATTTGTTATCTGGCTTTTTAATAGTCCCCACTGCACACGCAATGAATATTCAAACCCTCACAGGCGTGCAATGTGGTGCCTTTGGCACATATCCTACAAACACATAACCAAATTATTATGTCAAATTCTAAAATCTAAGTCAAGCTTATATTTAACGGGAATCAGAGGATTCCTTACGTCAAAGACGCCTCTATGGTTTGTTATATATGTGCCGAATTTAGCTGCTCTTTCCTGTTAGTAATGTGACACAGGAAGCAAATCTCCGCAGTGTGTGTAACGAGACAGATAAACAACACAACATTAAACTGGCGTTTGTGATGAGGTGACCCGTGTGGATGCTGACCTCTCACTGACACAAACCACGTCAGCGTCGCTCCACTGTGTGAAAGTGGATTTAAGGACTTTTCTGGAGCTGCAGAAAAGTCCAGGGAACACCAGAGCGCCACAGACCAGAGCAGAAAGCATTATGTTAGCCGGCCTCCTCCTGGTCCCCGTAACCGTTTTAACACAGTCTACATACCAACACCTGCCGTAAGGACACCATCGTATTTCTGTAAGCTAACGGCAACTAGCTTCTCTGATGGTTTGTTGAACTTCCGTCAACCTTTATTTAGAGGGTTATGATTGGCTGTAGGAGAAGAGCTTTAAACCAATAGAAATCCTTGACTTTAAACTACCTTTGAATTTCTCAGTCGTAAAATGTCAGAAAATGTCGTAATGACAGTGACTTACCAATAAAAGGACATGTCTAAGATAAGTCTTCGTTTAACAATATTATGGATTCATGTCCATTTAGATTAAATTACTCATTGAAAAATTACAAATGAAATAAAACACAGGGGCTTAAACAGTTTCCAGTATGCAGTCTGTTATACCAACATATAGTAGAACCAGCGTGTCATATATTTACAGGCAGCAAGCAGGAAAGTGTGCTTGGTTCTCACAGAGCAGGAATGCAAGGCGGCTCCAGCCTTTCTCCAGAGGCATTATAACAGAGAGAGACATGGTACTGAAAGGACCCTGGACTGGAACCTACAGTACAGAAGAATCCTGTACCAGCAAAGATGCTGACAGAAATATAACTTCCAAGGGAAGAAAAGCTTATTTAAAACCATATTTTAATGAAAAGTCAGCAAAATTCTGAGTATTATTTTAACAGATTTGACAGAAGATTCAGTTAATGATCTTCTTGATTTCCTCTTGCCAATTAAAATGAAAGCATGTAGCTAATGAAAGCTACATACTTCAAATTAAGTGCCCAATAAGTGCCCAGAGAACTGCTGCAACAATGGTTTGGAGTTTCTTTGTGACCTCGGGGCAGCAGTCTTTGACCTAAAGCTTAGAAATAGTGCAAACTGGCAACTTGCTAATCTCCTACATCAAGCATTATTTCCAGTTGTGTTGATTATGTTTGACCGCGTGGCCGCAGAGCCTTCAGTTTTCAGGCCCCTCTTCTGTGGAACCAGCTTCCAGTTTGGATTCAGGAGACAGACACTATCTCTACTTTTAAGATTAGGCTTAAAACTTTCCTTTTTGCTAAAGCATATAGTTAGGGCTGGATCAGGTGACTCTGAATCCTCCCTTAGTCAATAGGCATAGGCTGCTGGGGGATTCCCATGATGCATTGAGTATTTCTTCTTCAGTCATCTATCTCACTCACTATGTTTTAATAGTTGTACAAAGTTTTAAAACTTTTTAGTAATCTCTGGCTCTCATCCATAGCATGTCTTCTATTCTGTGTTCCTCCTCTCACCCCAACCGTTCACGGCAGATGGCCGCCCCTCCCTGAGCCTGGTTCTCCCAGAGGTTTCTTTCTGTTGAAAGGGAGTTTTTCCTTTCCACTTTCGCCAAAGTGTTTGCTCATACCCCTTATGATTGTTGGGTTATTCTCTGTATGTATTATAAAGCGCCTTGAGGTGACTGTTATTGTGATTTGGCACTGTATAGATAAACTAGACTAAACTCTCAGCAGTTGGAGGATACTCAACTGCAGAACCAGACTGTGACTGTGACCTATAATACAATGCCATTTTTGAAATCAAATGTATTTCTTTAGAATATTGCAGCACTTTCACAGGAACGCCTCACAGTTGCCTGTTTAAATAAATACACTTGAGTGTTTAATTTGACTGTTGGATTTGTACTTCAGTGCTAGTTGTACTTTATCATACATGTGAACTTTATGAGACCATCTTCTTCTTTCAGCGTCATTTTAAGGGTTGACACAGCAGATCGTCTGATTCCATCTCACTATATCCTGGCATCCTCCTCTGTCACACCAACCCTCTGCATGTCCTCCTTCACTACACACTCTACTGCCCTAGTCGCCTGTCTCAACTTCTCTCTGAACTCTGTGTGCTACATTCTTCCTGTTATTAAATGGCCTGGTAAATGGCCTGTATTTATATAGCGCTTTACTAGTCCCTAAGGACCCCAAAGCGCTTTACATATCTAGTCATCCACCCATTCACACACTGGTGATGGCAAGCTACATTGTAGCCACAGCCACCCTGGGGCGCACTGACAGAGGCGACGCTGCCGGACACTGGCGCCACCGGG
>NW_024582778.1:425052-430376 GCF_018398535.1 Haplochromis burtoni
TCAGTTATATCGTTATCGCAAATTTTCAAATATATATCGTGATAAATATTTTTGGCCTTATCGCCCTGCTCTACCCGCAACTCTTACTATCACTCCTCAACTCTGTTATCTTAGCCAGGGGGTGTTTGTGTGCTTGTGAGAGCAATAACAGCCTGTAAAATTATCATTATCAACGAGCTGACTTCTCCACATAGCTCCTATGATCTTCTACACGAACAGTGAACTGTCATAGTAACACTAAGTGTATGTGTGTGTCTGTGTGAGATTTGTGGCAAACCTACCTGGAGTCATTGAACGTGTACCATTCTCCCGAGCTGGGATTGCGACAGTAGGCTGTGTAGTGGCCGCCCATAGTGGTGCCTGAGTGGTTGGACACTGCGTACAGGTTGTACACTGCATTTACTGCAAGGTGACAAAACACATGTTTAAAGGGACAGTTCACCCAAAAATCAAATCTAGATATTGTCTCAATAGCCTGTAGTGATTGCTCACCACAATGGGCCATGACTTGAATATGGGGCCATCTATTTCCATTATACTCCATTAAAGTATAATGGAACTAGAAAAAAATCTGAATGGAGAATAGTTTCATGTAGAAACCATTATTTTAATGTTGTAGATCTGGGGCATTGGCTTGAACTGCTGCCTCACAGCACAAAGGCAGAAACTAGCTCACACCTAAACACTGAATAAACTTCTCTGTGAGCCAGAGAGAAAAGTTCTACATTTAGTGTAAACATAGCGTTCTGTGGCAGTCCACTCGTGGAGAGTACAAGCTCATTACTTACTGCTGTTTTCAGAGGCAAACTCCCGCAGGTCAAGATCCTTCATGGGGAAGTTAACAAATGTGGACAGTTTGCTGGTTCTTCGTGCCTCAGAGAAGCGCTTCAGGTCTTTAGAGGAAAGGGAGTCAAGGAACAGATGCTCTGCATACAGTAAACTGTACATCAAGCCAACATTCAACATGACTACTCGGAACGGCTTCACTCCACTGAGGCTTTAGAATGACACATCCATCACCTCAGTGACTTGACAAATTCATAACAGCCAATTAGCAGCTCGTTAAAACATCTGATCATGTGCACTGTCAGCGCTCACTCACTTAATTATACTGTTGGGCTTACAGACATGACAACTTCCTGCCTCCATGGCTGTCTGCTGCTAACTGTTCACAGCACTTTTCTATTGCAGCTATTGTCATAGCTGCAACAGAATAGCTAAGGGTCAGCTAATTACTAGAAAAACACTTTTTGCAATTCAGTAGAACAGAATACAAAGCAGTAAGTCATAAAATCTCAATAAAGCATTCAGCTACCCCACATGCCTCAGCACAGCATCACAGCAGGTGATGAATAAAGCAAAGGATACGCAGCACTAAAATCTTGGGGAATTTCTGTATTGTGAACTTTTTAGTGCATCTCCTCCTGGCTTTACATCTGTAGCACGTCTTTGAGAAGAAACAGAATAAGATCAGTCAGTGTTTAAGAACAGGAATCATAGAGGAACCACCACACAAGATAAAAAGCACAAGTTACTCACTCAGTCTAAACTATCTCTGACCATCTATGTGCAGCTTACATTTGTACTGAGCATAAAACAAACTGCAGTTTATAGATAGTTTCCCTTTTAGATGCTGTGTAAGTTCTGTGGGAGGAATTTTTTAATTTGAATTACTTTATAAGCATTTTACAGTTTGTTGTTGAACAGGAAAATTCCAAACCAGTTTTCCTAAATTTGCTGCTTCTGCAGTTACTTTGCTCTGCCTTTGTAGGGCAGTGTAACTCCTCTAATTACATGTATATGAAGAGTTTCTGAAGAAATACAGTTTTTTCTTATTTTTATATTTGTCCTGTCACACTGCTGGATGCTCACATTAAACATGACCAACAACACCTTTACATTTGTAAAAACAGTTCTACTGTCATTTATGATTCATTCAGATGTAAACATATTGTTGTGCACTTTGTGTGTCAAAGTATGAATTTGTTTTGAGAATTGTGTTTTTTACTTGTATTTATGTTGTATGGTCTACTTTACAATATAAAGTGCCTTGAGGCAACTGTTGCTGTAAAAATAAAATTGAACTGAATGCTAGGTTTGCAGTTTGGTTTTGGAAATCCTACAATTGCAAGTTCAGGAGGAAGTCTTATGGCTTCTTTTAATGGCTTAAAGCCAGGCGAGGGGCAGCCAATAATATAGAAGTGAAAGGGTGGACGTAAAAGGACAGGAACTAAAGCAGCTTGTTTCAAACAGAGGATCAACTCAACTGAGTTAGGGGCAGCAACGAGCCCTGTATATGTTAATAGGGATTATTTTAAATTGTGAATCATGCAATTCTGTCATCGTCTAAGAATAAAAAAGGAGCTGAAATTAGCTTAATTATAAAGTAAACAATATAAACTCTTATACGCACAAATAAAACAAATTTCATGTTCTGTGTTAGCTGTGCTAACTCAACACTGGATAGGAAAAGTATGAAGTCAAAGTGGTGATTATCATAAGCTCTTTTTGTCAGTGCAAGCAGTGAACACCTACCGGCTTTTCATCCCCATCAAGGACGTCTTCTTTGGTGAAGAGTCGCATGCAGTCCATCAGACTCACCTCACCATAGCCCTTCTGAGCACAGATGCATTCACATTACATTCACACACACGAAGCAAAAACAAATAGAGACAGGAAAGAAATGAAGAAGCTCATATTAGGAGCTGTGGACACAGGAAGTGTTTCAATATTTAGTGCAAATCATCATAAAACACACACACACACACACACACCCACACACTCATACACTGATTGTGCTGACATTTGTGTCTGCTGCCCTTCTGGTACGCGTTACGTAAGAAGGACAAACACAGGTCCCTGTCTGGACCTGTGAGTCTGTGCTCTAACCTTGGCGATAGGCAGAGAGAGATCCCAGAATGGGTCGAAGACAGTGGAGCAGAAACCACAGTGGCTGCAGGTCAATGAGCTCTTCAGCTGTCCCACAAACAGGTCTGGAGAAGCACAGATCAAAGAGTACATCAAAGAAACAGATGAGAAAGTTTATCTTCCTTTTCATTTCCATTTAACCACGTTCTGTTTATGTCTTGTATGTGCAAGGTGAATTTTCACATTGGTGACAAATAAAACTGAGCTGCAGCCCATTTACTCACCTACTATCTTACTGTCCTCTCGCTCCAGGTATTTACTCCACATCTTCTTCCCTTTCTCCTCATCTCTGAGGGGGGAGTATGAGTTAGAAGTTAGAAAGTGTAAGCCTTACATGAAGTGTAAGGCTTACACTTCATGTACATATGTAATGCCTGAGCCCCCAGCAGGCAGCTGATAGTTAGGAAGATGGCTAAGATGGGGGAAATCATACTGAGCTGTTGTGACACTGTAAAAGGGTTTCAAAAATAACAAAAAGCAACAAGAGAACCTGGCCTAATTTATCTTAACTACCAAGGTGTCCAAGAACCATTTTAGGGGATTAAAAAGATGCTTTACAGAAACACTTCCTCCTGTGAAACACTTTTTCATGCTGTGTGCAGATATTTTCCTGCAGTTTTAACAGTGCAGCAGAGAGGATGTGTTTTTAGGGCAATACTGGAAGTTGCTGGAATTAACTCTGACCCTTAAACAAACCGTGGTTAGATAACTGTTAATTATATCAATGAAAAACTGGAGCATTAAGTGCTTGTGGCCCCTAGAGAGGAAACAAATCAGCATGGGAGGTGAAACTATTGCACATGGCCTTGAATTAAAGATTAATGATGAGGCCTCAGTGATTAGTGCTGTCTTGGTTTGGGGCTTGTATTCATACTGTACGCTGCACATAACCTATTCAGAGATTTGGCCCTGATGTTTTTGAATTACTAAGCTAATGTGATTCAGGCTGGTTACGTATGAGTAAAAACTCTAATAAAATACAATAAACAGTTGTACTGTTCATCTGTGAAACTTCCAAACACATCCTCATCTCCAGCTAACAAAGTCCACTTTTAAAAACAAAACAAAACAGTGTTAGTGTGACTCAGTGCAGGTACACGCGCACGTGTCGGTCTGATTACTCACGGCAGGTGGTCGAAGTCCTCCACAGTGCCTCTCGGCCTCACAGTGACCCTGTTGACCTCGTTGTGCAGGCCGTCCAGGAGGAAGCGCAGGAACTCCTGAGCATCCTGTTGGCTGTGATACACCAAAACAGTTAGGGCTATGAAAATCAAAATCAGGTCACAAAAAAACAGAAAATAAAAAATAAAATGATTACAAAGCTTACTTGTATCCCACAAATCTGGGAGCATATCTCTGGATCTGTGTTTTAAATTCGGACGGGCTGACAGCCTCACTGCTGGATGATGTCCACATGGTCTGTAGCAGCTTGGCAAATTCTACCAACACAGCAGCAGCTAAGGTTATTCACACATGCTGGGACGTAAAATGCTTGTGTCACAGTGGAATGAAATGAAGGTAGGACTCTTTTTCATGCAAACTCTTAAAAGACCAAGAAAACCACTCTTGTTTTTACCTCTTCTAACATGCTTTCAGGTGAAATGTGCAAATCTTACAGAGATGCGGGGGGTAGGGGGGAATGAGTGTGCTGCTGGTGGACCGCTGTGAGGAGAGTTTGTTTTGGACTCTAAGGGGCCTGTGTGACATGTCTCTCACCTTCCATGAGGGCTGTGTTGGTGCGGCTGTTGTTGTTAAGGTCTCTGCGGTGGGAGTTGTGCAGGCAGTAGTCTCGCAGGCTTTGTGTGTTGCTAAGACACTGCAGGATACTGTTCATGAAACACTGTCAGGACAAAGCAGAGAAAACGGTTTGATTCCAGATGCTATAATCAAATCAGTTTATGCTTTTACTTAATTAATACTGTTAAGTTAAACGTATTACTATTCAAGTCCTAATTAATAAGATTTAAGACCAAACTTGACATGGACATCAAAAGCAACAAACACACTGTTGTCAGTTCAAAATGAACAATAAGGTCAAATTAATACAGGAAAAACTGTATTAAAAACTGTGACCCTGAATCCTCCCTTAGTTATGCTGCAATAGACGTAGGCTGCTGGGGATTCCCATGATGCATTGAGTTTTTCCTTTCCAGTCACCTTTCTCACTCACTATGCGTTGATAGACCTCTCTGCATTGAATCATATCTGTTATTAACCTCTGTCTCTCTTCCATAGCATGTCTTTCATCCTTCTCTTACCCCAACAGATGGCCCCGCCCTTCCCTGAGCCTGGTTCTGCCAGAGGTTTCTTCCTGTTAAAAGGGAGTTTTTCCTTCCCACTGTCGCCAAAGTGCTTGCTCATAGGGGGTCATATGATTGTTGGGTTTTTCTCTGTAT
>NW_024582778.1:430396-431660 GCF_018398535.1 Haplochromis burtoni
GGGCTCGAACCGGCAACCTTCCGATTACAAGGCGAACTCCCAACTCTTGAGCCACAATCGCCCCTATTAGACCACATTAAACTTTGCAAAGGCTCACAGTTTGGAATTTCATTGACAGGCTTCCTGACAGTGTCGATGCAGCTGTCTGCTTGGCTTCAGCTCTGCTTTTTGCAGTTGGTGAATTGGATTTCTCAATGTGTTTGCCCTATCAGTTGTTTCACAAAGTAGAATTAGATAAGTTATAACAGAACAGTATGGAAATCTATCAATCTGAATGGTTACTTTCAGGTAGAAGATACACGGTTCCACATTTTACATTTAAAAGATATAGATTCACTTAATGCTGCAGTGTGCAGGTCACACGATCAGTGATTTGTTGTGCTTTTATGTACTGCAGGTAAAATAAGTATTGAACATGCTTACCGAATGTATTTAATACTCCATACAAAAGCCTTTGTTGGTGATGCCAGCTTCAAGATGCCTACTGTATGGAGAAACCAGTCACATGCATTTCTAAATGTGATTCTGTCTTCAAATCCTGTAGGTTCCTGGATTTCTGATTCTCATCATTTTCACTCTGTCTGAAATCTGGTGTGGGGAGCACCTAGTTGTGGATGTTTTTTCCACTTCTAGATTATGGCCACAACACTGCTCACCGGAACCTTCAGTAGTTTAGAAATACTTCTGGAACCGATGCCATCTGTATGTTTTGCAAGAATAATGTGGTGAAGGTCTTGAGGGAGCTCGCTGGTTTTACCCATCATGAGATGGTGCTTGTGTGACACCGTTTTGTAATGGATCAGCTGGGACTGAACTAGCTGATATTAATTTCCACTAAGTGGCAGCGTTGCTTTCTAATTACTGATAGATTTCAGCAGCTGTCATGACTTTCTGCACTTCCCTTTCTTCCCATGCTCAGTCCTTTTTCCCTGTTCCCATTACTACACATAATTTATGGACATCTACGGTTTGTTTTCTCTGCATGTGTGGATTGGATGGGTTGTTACCAACATCTGGTGAGAATTTCATGCCAGTAGCACCTTTAGAAATATATTTACTTAGAAAACGTATTTTACCCGTTGAATGTGCTGGTTATAAAGGTTGTACTGGTAGTGACTAGAACAAATGTTCTCTTTGGGAACAACAAACATTATTGTAGCTATCTCTGTCTTAACTATAAGACCAGATTCAGGCAGCTGCAGACTCTCTAGCAGAGACCAAAAAAATACAAAGACAGAAAGTAAAAGCACTGTTGCGCTCACTT
>NW_024582778.1:432698-434579 GCF_018398535.1 Haplochromis burtoni
CACACACACACACACACACACACACACACACACACACACACACACAGTAAACGCACGTCCACCCGCAACCAGCAACATGTGGGAGTACAAACGGAGAGCAGAATTAAAAAAGCCAGTGGTTTCCAGCCTGTCCCCCCATCCAGCAGTTTCTGTGGAGTGATGTGTATGTGTGTGTGTGTGTGTTTGTGTGAGCCATGTAATGTATGTCCAAGTAAAATTTCCAAACAGGCCAGGCTCCAACAGCACTTTCACGTGTCCATCCGTCCAGTGTCTGTCTGTGAGTCAGAGTGGTGCTGTGGCCTGCCCTCCTCTACGACGCTTCACATCCACGAGGAGCAAGCCAGCTCGTAGAACAAGACGTAGGCATCGCTGCTTCGCACTTGGCTGGAGGACATTGGCGTTACTCTGAAAGTATATAAATAAAATTAAATTAAACTTAAGCCTTTGAACACTTGATTATAATGTATCATTTATATATTTTATTTAAGCAAAAATTATCTCATGATCCTCTGAGTGAGCTATAGGGTGTCTTTATAGATATTAACTGTAGACATAATCACAGTCTGTTTGAGCAGTTAGTATGCAGTAGGATGCCATATAGTGTAACTCCTATCTTACTCTAATAGAAATTACAACATGATAAATGGGATAAAAAGTCAAACTGAAAGTTAGTGCACGAAGGGAATGAAGCTGTCAGGCACTATAGTTGCTACTTCAGTCACACACTGCTGTCTAAAACAACCTGCCCAGACTTTGAATGTAATGACTAATTGAGTTAGCTGAAAGCTCCACCTGAGCCTCATATGTGTGTGAGTACATTTAGTAGAGCACCGCATTAAAAGCAGAATGTCTGAATTTGGTCATTTTGAGATGAGATGTCAAGTCTGAGGGAGCCCACGTGCTAACATGGTTTCCAAATGGATTAATTCTGTTGGCTAGTGCTGATGCCAGGAGGATGTGTAACAAATGATGTATGCCTTCCAGGAACGACTTTGATGCTTGATTAATAGGAGAGCATTAAATCAACGCTGCAGCCTGACATACGCCTTCCCTTAAACATCTGTTTGGTTGTGTGAGTGTAGAATACAGTACGAAGCATCTGTTAAATGTAACACAGTTGTAATTGTTTCTAGCTTGCTCATTATGCTGATGCAGCAATGTGGAACAGTGTCGAAATCTACAAGTGTTCTTGTTTTCTGAGCTTGAAATCATCAGTGTGCACTCAGTCGGCTGTCTTCTGTTATAGTAAAAGTTACTTTTGTTCAAGATTTATCAGCTCCAACGTGAGCAGCTCATTTTCAGATATAATGTTAGAACAAAGCAGACACACACGGGTAGAAAAGAAAAACAACACTAACGATTCACTGCCTCTTTATGGTGGCTTCACAGGGTTAATCTTACTTTGCAGTAATGCATATGTATATATACTGTATGCATGCTGGTGTATGAGGAGGTAAAGGAAACAAATTCACTTAGTCAATCTAATTTGCTTTGTTTCCATGCTGGAGTAACTTTCAGAATCATCATCAATTCATTTATCTTTCATGAAGCTATCAAATGGTTTCAGTGCCAGTGTGCATGCTGTACACTCCCAAACACACACACAGAACAGCGTGAGCTATGTGTAGTCATCAGCTATGTGTAGTACAACCCCCGAAGAGTGACGGAGAACCAGCATCAGACCTGACAACAGCGTTGAGTAAGAGGAAGCGTGGAAGGGTATGAATGAGTGCAGCGCAGCAGGAAACAGCCTGGAGTGACCAACGGGATGCTAAGCAGAGCAGATAGCACCCGCAACTAGGGCTGGGCCATATTATACCGTTCACGGTAATACCGGTATAATGTTAGGCAACGATAGGAAAATGAAATATCGCGATAGAA
>NW_024582778.1:434599-446521 GCF_018398535.1 Haplochromis burtoni
CTCATAGGGGGTCATATGATTGTTGGGTTTTTCTCTGTATCTATGAAGTGCCTTGAGGCGACTTTTGTTGTGATTTGGCGCTATATAAATAAAATTGAATTGAATTGAAAAACTGTCTGAATGTATTTGTTAATATAAACAGACAACCACCTTGTTCGCCCAAATGTCAAACTCCTGAAAGCCTGACCAATTTATCTGATATTATTGGCTAAAACCAGCAATATGCTACTGCTGGCATGTTGTTTGGAACGCCACACTCACACCAAACAGCTGATCTGACCACAGTCGGGCAGAATGTACACGAGTAAATAAATAACTACACATAACAAATTTAGGGAAATCCTTTTGCCATGTCTAAATGGAAAAGAAATACTGGCATATATATTGGAATATGGCATTTTAAAATCACCAAATATTAGCACTAGTTTCAAAAATCCTTTACCTACCTTTGACAGGCAATGTTGTTTGTTCCAGAAACATCTGTAAACTTTAATCATCAGGACTCAACTTTGCTATTATATCAAGCAGCAACTTCTTGCTTACTAAATGGCTGAAAATTAAGCCAATATGGACACATGCTAAGAGTTGCAGTTGTTTTATTGGTCAACAGATGCTGGTCTCAAACAGTAAGTCAATCCCCATAGACTATAATGTAACAATGTCCAACTCTGCAGCATTGAAAATGGCACAGGAAATGGATTTAGCTGTGACAGATCATTTCTACTTCATAACAGCTGTACAGGGGGTGAATGTTTTGGAGGCTAAGGCCAACCTTCATACAAAGTCTTTGGGTTAAACTCGCAGCATCCCATGACCACAAACCAACAGGAGAGCTGCCCTTCTTCTAAAGATTTATTTTTGCCATTTATCCTTTAGTAGATAAGATACAGGACAGACAAGAAAGCAGAAAGGGAGCATGGGGGAATGACACACAAGCAATGTGGCAGGTATATTGTTGGTATATTGGTCACCAGCTCAACCAGATGAACTGAGATCTAAACTGAACTTAAGACGGCTGAAGACTTTTAAAAGGTGTTTTAATAAAAGATAATTCACAATTAAGACATTCTAGGCCTTTCTGAAGATGTGCAGACACCCTGCATCATGTCTAACAGTAATTTCTAATGTTGTTCCAATATGTTACCAAAATATATTTCTGAGCGCAATTTGCAGTGTTAAAAGATGACAAAACAGTAGCTTAACAGCTTGAACGAATACTTCAACATTTTGAGTGATGTGCTTATTTGCCTAGAGTTAGATGAAAAAAACAGCTAGCATGTATAAAGATAACAACATCTCCATATAGGCACTCAAAGCTCACTGAAGAATATGCTGTCTTGTTTGACTTCGGTGTGCTCAAAGAGTAAGAATAAAAAGTTGGGACTTTACAGAATGTGATTTGTGCACTAATTCCTCGGGTGACCACATCATAGCTGCGTATCTGCTAACCTCACTGTAATTACAAATACTTGTTTTTACTTTAACTGTTCTAAGTCTTAGTGAAAAGCCAAGCAACTCAGATTTACTCCTCAGACTTGAGCATCATCAAGTTCATAGAACAAAGGCAATCAAGTGTTTTCGCCAGAACTGTTCACATCATTTTGAAAAAAGGTGGTGTACAGTCATGTAATAAAAGCTAAATCTACATATTATGTAAGAGAAGGATTTTTCAATGTAAATGTGAAGTCATTTGTCCTTGATGAATGTTTAAAGAAGCAGAGAAGCAGCAGTGTAACTCCTGGGTACAAAGAAGTATCACAGCACTGTCTCATGTCACGTGTTCATGTGACACATGTGCAGCTTGGTAAGAACAAGCCAGTCAGAGAGGGAGGGAATGAGATCTCTCTGGTCCATAGTTCAGAGCTCTCTGATTAGGTTACTCTATACAAGCACACAACACAGTGCACAGTTTATTTTAGGAGTCGTCCTTATGCTTGTTGCCTGGCAGACCGAACAGATCGCAACACACTGTGCTTTCAGTGACACTCACTGGATTTTTGGAAAGCTATTGCAAATCAGTTGAGAACAAGAGCAACACTACTCAAGCTGTTAGTCTCACAACAGATGCAATTACATGTATAGCATGTGGCTGCTGTACTTACAGTGTTTCCTAAATTCTTCAGTCCCACCAGGCCTTGGGCGCTCTTTGAATTCTGAAAATATAAATAAATAAATATCAAATTTAAAAACAAAACAAAACACCATTTTCAGATCATATGTACAGTCTTTTGATCAGACCAGTGAGGGCTGGTGACTCCCAACCACCACTGACAGTACTAAAATGTTTCATTTTATTCCTGAAGCAAAAACACTTGAAGAGCACTCCATGTAGCGGTTTGAATGAATGAACTGAAGCATTCAGCTTTTTCTGGTAGTGTTTAGCCTTCAGGAATCTCCAAACAGAAGATTCCCATTCCCAGCATCAACGTTATATCTCGTGTCACTGTCCATGCTGCATAAGAAATACTAGTCAGTTAAATTAATAATTTGTAGTGCATTAAAGTACAACACCAGTTAACTATTGGTCACAGCCAGCTGTTTTCAGAAATAACACTACTCAACCAAATCTAACAAAGTCCTTCTAGCTTAGTGTGGAGCTTTGTCTGCACTGGGTTAGAATGGAATGGAACAGTTTACAGTGCAAAGGCCTTAATAGTGACTAACAGGAAAGTCTTAGTGTGTGTCAGACTTTAAAAATGAAAGCCCACAGTTATACACCGGATGTTTTCAGGATGACTTATGTTAAATTTTCATAACCAAAGTGTCCGGTTCCTTCTTGGAATACCAATGTTATTTAAAACATGCTGAATTCTCAAAAATAAAAGCCTCCACTGGTTGGTGGTTGTGAAATGTTAGATTTTTAAAATAGTCCAAGGAATTTGTCAGTATCCTTTGGTGTGTCCTTTTTGCACTAGACACCATTATCACATGCTGTAACTGTATGAGTTTCAACATAAAAGTTACCATTTATGTATAGGCATTTAGCAATACTTTACAGAGTATTAGAATTTTAAAGATAAAACCAGGTAAGTAAAGCCCAAAAGGTTTATTCTGTTTATCTGGACGTAGCATTTTCAATGGGTATCGTCGTTTCTGTCACTTGGAAGAGTGATGAAATGTTTCTCCCATTGAAAAGGCTAAGTCCAGATGAACTGAATCAACCTTTTGGGATTTACTTACCTGGATGATTGAGCATGCATCAAGACACTTTCTTTGAAAACTTCTCTAATTGCTGGAATTGTTTATTTATGCAATCTTGAGTCAGCATCTTATCTTCAGCTTCTCTCAGCTAGCTGATTTTGCTAAAGATTTTTAGCCGCGAGTAGCAGACAAAGGCCAACAACAACAACAATAATCCAGGTGCACTCTCTCCAGAACCTGTGTGGTCTAGACATGCAATGTCTTAACTAATGTGTTACCGAATGCTGGACAGGTGTGTATGTGTGTGGATTTTAACCTTTAAGGACAGAAGGACTGAAGCCCTGCTAATCTGACATCTTGTGGGTGCACTATTATGCATGTGTCACGGACCCGGCTCTGGGGACTTGGGGTCCGTGAGCAGTGGGGGACTATGACTGTTGTTGTTGTTGTTATTATTATTATTATTATTAGGTGTGTTGTCTGCACTGCCCCTGTGCACATCTGTGTGTAGGCAGGTATGTGTGTGTATTGCCTATCTGCTGTGGCCAAGTTACAGGCACCTTCAGCCCTGGGGGCGTGGCCTAACTTGAGGGCTGGCCACACCCGAAGTCCTGGTCGCACACCTGCTCCTCATCTAGGCTCGTCGGGGGAGCTATTTAGATGAGCGATGGAGCTTCCACCGATGCGGGATTATTGCGTTGGACTACACGTCAGTCTTCTAGCATAGTCAAGTTTGAGTGTATGCCTGCTGGGACAAGTGTGTAACGGCTGCCTCTATTGTTTTCCCCTCAGGAGGAGTGTGGGACAAGAAGGAGCAGTGAGCACGGGGAGTGCAGGGACACTGGAGCAGAGAGCACTACACGGGGACTTTAGGGAAGAAGACACTACACGGGAGTCTGGGAAACTGGGGATTCATTGTTGTTTACTTCACCACCTTGTAAATAAACACTGTTGCACTGAAGAGTCCGGCGTTTGGGTCCTATTTCCCCATCTCCCCACAGTCTGCCAGCCAGACCGTGACAGCATGGTGGATTTTTGAAACATTTCAGCAATTTTTAAATATGATGTAAGAATGCAATTAACAGTTTGAAATGGAACTTAAGTTTGAACACATAAGATTTAATACCATCTGTTACACCGTGCTGAATGCTGACTGTTTCCAGTACTTTTCTTGCTTTTAGATGAGTTAAAATGGCATTTAGATTTATTAGTAAATGTAAAAAAAAAATTAAAAAAAAAGAAATCAATCAATGAGGAACCACACACACATATACACACCCACAGAATGTGATTCTTTTTTTTACTGAATCGAATGGGTGAAAATCCTTACATAACTGAATATGTATCCATTAATCTGGCAGTCTTTCTGCTGAATAAGCCGGGATTGTGAGCTACTTCGCCACTGCCAACAGTGCTGATGTGTTTGAGGCTGAATTTGCACTTTAATGATATCCTCATGAATCTAGAGATTCATCTTGCGCTGTGTCCCTCTAAGAATGCCATATAGGAGGCATTTCCTGGTGAGCATTATCTGTAGACAGAAGCTTGTTTTTGTGATTTCACAGCTGCTTCCTCTCTGGGTAATCACTCCCAGATGGCTGAGATCTGATCAACAACAGCAAAGTCACTGTACCTCACCGAGTTTAATTCATACTGTAACTTTCACTGTTCTTTAGGCAGGAAACTATGAAAAAGACACATTTAAGCTCAGTGAAACACAGCAGATGGCACGGCATATTATCATGTTTTCAGAATCTTAAAATGGTCTGAAATGCTTTAAAGAACTTATGTCATCACTCGCTGCAGTTCAATTTCATTACATAAGATTAGTGGTTATATAATAGTGTAACCAGAGGAAGAACAAACAAAGAAGACGGGGGTGGATAAGGAATGCACTGGTGCCCTTGGCTAAAAGGCAGAAGCATTTTTACAAAGACGCGTAGGACTGAATTCACTGTGCATAATGCTCCATCAACCAGAGTGCTGCTGTACTAATCGTGTTTATAGTCACTGTGAAAACACACTCACTAAAAACGTGTGGGTAAACTTGTGTTTTTAGGCACTGAGAGTGTCGGCAGACTGACATCAGTCACCTGAGCTCACTGTTTTGTTCGGCTCATTTTAAAAATTTATATGGCACATTTGATTACAACAGCAACCTGCTGTACAGAATTACAAAATAACTAGTACCGAATAACTCTCATACTGTATTAAAAGACAGTGAATACAAATGTGTTTTAGGTTTGAAAAGACTAACAGTAGGAGGCTGTCTGATGTGTAGGGGTAGATTATGCCACAGTTTAGGCGAGGGGTCTGCAACCTGCGGCGCTTTTGTCCTTATACTGCGGCACCGGGTGGTTTGGAAAAATAAATTAGAAGTATTTAGCTGAAGTGTATTTTATTTGTGTTTAGTTCTTTTTTTAACTTGTAGTTCTAAACTGGAAGATTATTGTGATATTGAAATATAAAAATAAAATTATATTTTCTTATTTTTCATTGCTCAAAATAAGCGGCACACTCGCGGAAGCTGGTGTACCCACCGAAACGCCAGCATTTATTGAGACTTTCAACTCCAGGTAGGCCAATTATGGATCTTCGGATCCACATTATGTCAGCAGCTATTCTCCACCGTGAACTATGTTAAAAACAAACACGCCTCACAGATGACAGCTTACAGTCCTGCGTAAAGATGAAAGTCACTTCGTACAGCCCCGATTTGCAGACGCTGTGTGCAGAGGTTCAGGAGCAGAAGTTCCATTGTAAACATACCACGGCAGACCCGCTGCTTTTCAACATTTCTTTATTGACCACTTTTCACACAGGGTTGCTGTACGCATACAGCCGGCTGTACCTTTTCAGCTCACAGCCCGACAACACAACAGCAGAGAGAGCACAGACTTTAAGGCGCCGAGGTGTGATTGCGGGTGCCGCTCAGGTGCGTCCGACTCCCATGCAGCGGCACTGCAGACCACGCCCCGCCACACACATTAACCAGGTAAAATACATATTTAGGCAGAATTTTGCAAATATCTTTTTTTTTTTTAGCAGCATAGTGCTTTTTTTCCAATTATTTTTTAAAAGTCAGGTCAAGGCTCCAAAAGCCCAAAGGCGATATAAGGGTGGCGGCTCACAACAGTTTTTGTTTGCTACATGGATCATTTTAGTTCAGCTGGGTGTCTTTCCTTTTGTTATATTTCTTTAAGAGTTCAAAATGTGTTAATTACATAAATAAAATGTAATTTTCTCTGTAGCACTTCATGGATTTCATAAGCAACACACCTTAGTTGCTCTGTGGATTCTTTTAAAAAGCAGTTAAAAACTTTTCTGTTCAAACAAGCCTTTTGTTGATCTACGTATTTTATATTCTTTACATTATTTACATTTGATCTTTTACATTGTGTATAATGTCTATTGATTGTATTGTTTACAGCGCTTTGTGAATGCCTGTCTGTTAAAAGCGCTTAATAAATAAAAACATGTTACTACGTTATAGGGCTGGGCCATATTATACCGTTCACGGTAATACCGGTATAATGTTAGGAACGATAGGAAAATGAAATATCACGATAGAATGGATGAGTAAAACGCGCATGCGCAGTGCCTTTGTTTTCATACGCACATGGCCGATTGTTGAGTGAAACAGAATGAACCAGAATTGGTTTGTAAAAATGGTGCAACTTCAGTGATGTGGAACTGGTTTGGTGTTTGTCCGTCAGATACACTGACAAAGCACATTTTTTTGCAGAACATGCAAGCGGCCGTTGTTATTGTCGTATTTGTCGGACTAAGATGCTCTTAAATCTGGGAGTAATCTGGGTCCTAAACTCCGTATGCTTCAGGTCAAACAACACTGCAGCATCACTGAGAGTTAAAAACTGTCTAAATTCTTTCATCTTTAATAAAACGATCAGCATTGCTGCTTTACCAGGTGTAACTATGAAGTTTAACTTCCAGGCATCCATGAAAACAAAATGTATTACATTTAACGGAGTTAGAAGTAGCAGGAAGCTAGCGGAAGTTAGCTCGCTAGTTTCGCTAGTTACCTAAGCATGATATTGCATGTTCTGACTGAGAGATTTCTGAAAAAAATCAAACGTACAGCTCTGCTATCACTTCCAACATAAATGAAGACAGGAAACTAAACAGCAGTGACGTTTGTAGGGTTACTGAAGTTGGGCTAGCTGGTATATAATGTATGTGCTACGTGATCGCTAGCGACACAGCTATGTTAGCATAACATAAACAGTGAAGCTGGAGGACAAACACTAACACTTTTCCACTTATAAAAGTTAACGTGTAAGGTTCCTCTGGTTAGAGACAAATGCAATCGCATGGCAGGATGCTGTAAAGGACCAATCTTCAGTCAGGAGAACAACTGAGATAATCCATCCACAATACGAGGTTAGTCATTAATATACTGCAACAACATGGGAATAGAGCAGCTGCCAGAGAATTCAACATTAATGAATCAATGGTACAGAAGTGGAGGAAGCAAGAAGAATGAGTTTAATAAAGTTTGATTTATCTGACTGCTTTGTTTCGCTTAATGTGCCTTATAATCCCGTGCACCTTATGGTCCGAAAAATGCGTACTGCACACTGCAGTTTAATGTTGCAAAGCACCTCTTTTTAACTTCAGTGGATATTATACATGGTTATGCTCAGGATATGTCAGCCCATTTCTACTGGAAATGCCTTTTGGTTAAACTTTCAGCAAGGAATTTGCATTTGCACTGTTACATTTTTATAAAGCTTTAATGTACATAAAAACCAGCTTCTTGTTTAAGTGAAAATAAATGGAAGGTTGTCTTTTTGCGCTAGTAATGTTGTGGAGTTGTATTTTGTCTCGCATCAATTATATCGTCAGTTATATCGTTATCGCAAATTTTCAAATATATATCGTGATAAATATTTTTGGCCATATCGCCCTGCTCTATATTACTACTACTTTAAGTTGTTCACACAAAGCATAAAGGTAAAAAACAATATATACAGTGTTATCTTCATTTTAGATGTCAAAAAGTATTTGCGGCTCCCAGTGTTTTCTTTTGCGTGGAAACCGGGTCCAAGTGGCTCTTTGGGTGTTAAAGGTTGCTGACCCCTGGTTTAGGGGCTACGACCCCAAATGCTCATTTGCCTCTGTGAACCAGCCTACCCTTGGTCTGGCTAAAAGTAAAAGATCTTTTGATCCAAGAGATCTAGAGGGCACAAAAAAGCTGCAAGAGGTCAGATAAATACCCAGGAGCCTGTCTATTCAGGGCTTTGATGGCTGTGGGTATGTACTCATGTGCTGGCTGTTACCCTCACCTGTGGTAAATGAGAGTGCTATGTAACAGGACCACAATGAAAATCAGCCAAATTGCATAGAAGGCAAGCTCACCAAACCGTTTAGTGATTAAATCAAAAGCAGCATGGGAAGGAGAGTTAGCTTTCACTGATTTGGTCCAGGACACGTCAAACTGCAGGTAAAGGTGCCGTTTACAGTTTGTTACCTATTTCAGTTGCTGAAGTGTTCAAATTCCTCTCTGGCTCTGAACACAAACTAGATGATGCCTGAGAGGCCAGAGACCGCTCATCACTCACACACACTCAATCCCGTGTTCAACTTCACCCTGGAATTGACCTGACAACCAATATATGAGTCACCACACATCACGTACCTAATGACCTTCCTGAACCCAGTGACCATTCATAATGGTATCAACACTTCCTACGGTCGCACGTGAACAGGCTTAACAGTCAAACTGTCAGGGTTTAACTGGCAACAGACTTACATCATTACTACCAGAGCAGGACGTTTTCTGAGAGGCTCTGGAAGGAAAAGTATGTATGAAGTCACAGTTGGAACTTTTTCATTTCAGGTACAGGTGGGACTGGCTATCAAATACACCCTCACTTCATAAGGAGCAACCTATCAGAAGAAAGCTAGAGGTGAGGCTGCACCAAGGCTCAGTACATACAATAAGTAGGGCTTATTCTGAACTGTGAATGAGGCAAAGCTACAGTGTTAAGAGTCCAAGAACAGACCTAAGGAGATGGAATTGAGCAGAGGCTATGCTTGTAAAATTATTATGGTGTTAACTTACACATTCAGCAGCTCCATTACAGTAACACTATGATTCAGATGGTGTCAATGTTCTACCTTCTTCACAGATTCAAGTCCATTATTGCCCGTCCTTTTGCTTTTCATTCTTTTTAGTGCTGTTTTTTTTTTCAACAAACTCCTGAGAAATAGATTTGTTCATCAGCAAAAAGCAAAAAGTGTGAAGCAGGTTCATCAGATCTTTTTTTCCCCAGAAACAGCTGCTCGTTGGCACTGGAAACAAGTTTAATGAGACCACTGAGACCGAATAGGGAATCCAGAAATCTAAACAATGGCTACATTATTTTGGTCTTAAATCTCCATGGGTTCATTGTAATGAGCTGTAAACACACTCTGCACACTTTGAGTCACTGTTGATAGGGGGGGAAATAACTGATAGTGTATATTAAACTGATGTTAAGAATACTGTAGCTGCTGATGGAATTTTTTGCTGTTTCAGCTGCGCACAGAAGAGCTTCGCTTGCAATGCATGCTGGGAGAAAGAATGCTGAATGTGACAACAGAAATCAAAGTGACTACTCCCACCCTGAGCTCTGCTGCCGGCCTTCTGTAGCTTCACATGATTGGAAGTGTGTTCTGTTTGTTCACGAGTAACGTGCGCCTCCAGCTCATCTTGTTATGATGCTTTTATAGGAGAAACTCTCTGCTCTTATATAAATAACCCCTGCCATCTGCCTCTGATTCACCAATAACACAGTCATACAGGATGGGGGAGGGGAATATCTGCAGTTTAATTAACTACAGCTTACCTAAATCCGTCTTTCTGTAAATTCCTCTGTAGTGACTGGAACATTTTATTAGCCACGGCCATATAACATAAATACACAGACACATGCACACACTTCCTGCTGTGATTTCGCCACTATCTCAGCGATGACAGGATGGAGGACAAATCCTCTGTGCTTGCTGCAAATTTTATTTCATAACACACACACACACACACACACACACACACACACACACACACACAACTGGAATGTGGACATTGCTGAGTAATGCCACGGTCACTACCAAAAATAGCTGCCTTGCTTTTAGTAATGGCTGCTTGTCCACTCACAATTGACTGATGCTTTGGCCAGCCCAGTGCAACTCATAACAGTGAAATAACATCTTGGCTTTGTCACCGTGGCTAGAGCAGGGCGATATGGCCAAACATATTTATCACGATATATATTTGAAAATTTGCGATAACGATATAACTGACGATATAATTGATGCGAGACAAAATACAACTCCACAACATTACTAGCGCAAAAAGACAACCTATCATTTATTTTCACTTAAACAAGAAGCTGGTTTTTATGTACATTAAAGCTTTATAAAAATGTAACAGTGCAAATGCAAATTCCTTGCTGAAAGTTTAACCAAAAGGCATTTCCAGTAGAAATGGGCTGACATATCCTGAGCATAACCATGTATAATATCCACTGAAGTTAAAAAGAGGTGCTTTGCAACATTAAACTGCAGTGTGCAGTACGCATTTTTCGGACCATAAGGTGCACGGGATTATAAGGCACATTAAGCGAAACAAAGCAGTCAGATAAATCAAACTTTATTAAACTCATTCTTCTTGCTTCCTCCACTTCTGTACCATTGATTCATTAATGTTGAATTCTCTGGCAGCTGCTCTATTCCCATGTTGTTGCAGTATATTAATGACTAACCTCGTATTGTGGATGGATTATCTCAGTTGTTCTCCTGACTGAAGTTTGGTCCGTTTACAGCATCCTGCCATGCGATTGCATTTGTCTCTAACCATGAAGAACCTTCACGTTAACTTTTATAAGTGGAAAAGTGTTAGTGTTCGTCCTCCAGCTTCACTGTTTATGTTATGCTAACATAGCTGTGTCGCTAGCGATCACGTAGCACATCATTATATACCAGCTAGCCCAACTTCAGTAACCCTACAAACGTCACTGCTGTTTAGTTTCTGTCTTCATTTATGTTGGAAGTGATAGCAGAGCTGTACGTTTGGATTTTTCAGAAATCTCTCAGTCAGAACATGCATATCATGTCTTAGGTAATAGCGAAGCTAGCGAGCTAACTTCCTAGCTTGCTAACTTCTAACTCGTTAAATGTAATAACTTTTGTTTTCATGGATGCCTGGAAGTTAAACTTTATAGTTACACCTGGTAAAGCAGCAATGCTGATCGTTTTATTAAAGATGAAAGAATTTAGACAGTTTTTAACTCTCAGTGATGCTGCAGTGTTGTTTGACCTGAAGCATACGGAGTTTAGGACCCAGATTACTCCCAGATTTAAGAGCATCTTAGTCCGACAAATACGACAATAACAACGGCCGCTTGCATGTTCTGCAAAAAAATGTGCTTTGTGTGTATCTGACGGACAAACACCAAACCAGTTCCACATCACTGAAGTTGCACCATTTTTACAAACCAATTCTGGTTCATCTGTTTCACTCAACAATCGGCCATGTGCGTATGAAAACAAAGGCACTGCGCATGCGCGTTTTACTCCCATTCTATCGCGATATTTCATTTTCCTATCGTTGCCTAACATTATACCGGTATTACCGTGAACGGTATAATATGGCCCAGCCCTAACCGTGGCAACACTGTTTTTATTTTTATTTATTTTTTTGCAGAATAGAAAACTAGAGGACACTGTGACATCACTGTGACAGGACTGAGCATAGAGAGATCTCGCTCTCAGAGAGAG
>NW_024582778.1:446878-460202 GCF_018398535.1 Haplochromis burtoni
GGGTTTGTTTTAGTTTTTTTTAACCCACTGGACCGCCATAGATTCTAACTCGTGTTATTTTAAAGGCTTTGTTTAGTGCATTATGGAACAGTAAAGCTGTCCACTAAAAGCCACACTGATGACATCATTTTGGATGAGTTAGAAGCTCTCCAGAGGGCAGAGCAAAGCAGCTTTTACGAACTGTTGAGGAAAATCTCCCAAATCACACTGGATTGGGGGGTTACAGGGTTCTCTGCTCTCTCCATTATTCAAAAGGAAAATTGAAAAATATCAGTGAACAAGCCTGGAGCACTGACCTCTTTGCATTATACTGTGATTCTGCAATATACTGTGCAGAAAAGACTTAATATTTTTCTTTCATCCTACAACCTGACTTCAGACTCAGTGTAAAATACAGTTAGAATGTTAGTGACTAAACAGTGTATGAAACAGGACCCTTTAAACATTTGTGTGTAACAGTGCAGGAATCATACCAGACCACTTTAATGACAGCTACACCCATTCTGCTAATTTTGCTAATTCAGCGATTCTTCTCTGTGAGCACTGTACAGAAGCACAGGCTGTGAGTGTGGAATTACACTCATGGAAGGCTCTACCAGTTGCATTTACACTGTTTAACTAGCAGAAAACCGACGAGGGGGCCAAATGCACAGATGTATGCATTCAATTAACAAAGCAGCTAAATGCTCAGTTAGGTGCTCATCCTATAAACATATCATAACATACAGTGTTAAGAGAACTGTGACATTACCTGGAGTCTACAATACTAATTCAGTCGAAAATAGAGAAGAATTTTCTGACTCTCTTGCTTCCTCCCTCCCCTTTACTCGTGGACTGGACCCCAAGACACATGAACTCCTCCGCTTGGGTGGGCAAAAGTTCACAGGCTTTGTTATGTTACAGATGTTATGTTCATCTTTTAGGTACAGTTTATGGACAAACTATGCAGCCTATTTTGTAAACAGAAGTGAGCACAGTGGATTAGGAAGAGCAGTGTCTGGACCAGAAAAGAACGGGCTTGTTTGATGTTAAACTCTTCAAAATAAATTCCAAATATTTTACTTTTTTACAAAATGCAGGTGTTGAGTCAAATATAAGTGATATTTTCACACATAATTTTCTCTTTTCTAACGCTTTCTAACGCTACAACACACACACACACAAACACACACACACACACACACACACACACACACACACACACACACACACGTGCTGTAGGAGTAACTACTTATGACAGTGAAACAAGCCTGAACATGCAAATCCCCTAGATCTGCATACCTCCATAATCATAATTTAAATAGGTATATTCATCTCACACATCACTCACCCTCAGTACTCTTGGATTTTTTGTTTCTTGCTTGCCCAGTTTGGAGCTAGTGACCTCGGGAGAACAGGTCAATGACATATATTGTGGAGGTAAACACAGACGACACGAGAGCTCTCGATTAACACTGCTGGTTTATTACTCATCACCACACAACTGAATAATTTTCCCTCCAAAACACAGCAACAACACTTCCTGAGAACTGGGTGTGAGTGGAGCCCTCCAGTGGTCCCCCACAATATTTACATATATTTAGACGTCTCTCACTTTAAAAAAAAATCTGAATACTTTTAAGCAACATATCCTAAATTCACTGCATTAATCTGGTGTATTTGATAAAAACATTAAGGTGGTGTAAAAATGACACACCTGCAAGTACAAGAACAGGGAATATCATCACAAAACCAAAGTGTTCTGCGAAGACTAAAAAGATGAAAATAAAGAAAGCAGAAGACTGGAGATAAAAAAAAAGAGCAGGCACAGGAAAGAATATGAATCCACTCCTCATATTCCCTGTTGTTCCATGTGAGCACACTGTGCACAACAGAGGCAGCCCAGAGGGATAAATTTGTATAAATGCTCTATTCATAAATGTCAGAAGAAGCTCAGGCAAGCAGGGGAGCTGAAATCTTACTCCTCTTATGTTAAAAAGCACCAGGAACAGGGAGGCCACTTTAAAAAGCATTCCAGAGGCCAGGTTGGACTGCTCCCTAGAGATGGGAATAAGAGACACAGGAAATGAGCATTTTGGCACAAGCCCAGCTCGGTGCAGGTAAAATCTGTCCATCAACTATGCTCAATTAATTCAAAGATGTTTGGACTGCTGGGTAGAGGAGGGTGGCTTGGGAGCAAAATGGGTCAAAACAAGGTGAGGAGGATGGAAAGGATAAGTAATCCCAGATTCTGGCTCTGCTTCCCAGAATGACTTCATAGGAAGACAGAAAGTGACCAACAGAAAGAGAGATTTTTACTCCTCTGACAGGCATTCAAGAAAAAATATATCAAAGACCACATGATAAATGTAAGACATGGTCAGTATATGTGTTTTAACAGTGATGATGTTACTCCCTATTAAGAGAGGGTTTGCATAATGATGATATTTTTCTACCCTGCATATCTTGAAGAGAGTGAAACTGGGTCACCTTCTTACATTACATAAATTTATACAAAAATATCAATTATACCCTGGTAATATCAGGGAATAACTATTTGGAAATTCTTTATAGATAAAAATAACTACTCTTATTGTCTCCTGTCTATAATCACCCAACAAATGAAATGCTTTTCACAGTCAGGTGTTTCACTACATGCATGTATGTTACAACACTGTATACGCTGCGGGAAAAGTTACAACAATATGAACACTACAGCAAAATCTTTGATTTGTGTGTAGATATGTGTATGTAAATTCTGTGTGTCCCTTGCAAAGGTTATAGCCAGAGCTAAAAGAGTGTTATTATGTACTCATTTTAATCACTTGTGGGGGATTCATTATTCACATAAACATTCCTTTTTATCTACAGATACAGATTATCTTAGCTGAGGCTTGCTTTGTCACATGTAGAAGAACAGAGGAAATGAACTGTGGGCTGGCAGTGAAAAAGTCAACTCAATAACATCTTTATGATCCACAGTATCTCCCAATGTCTCTAACTCACAGTAGGATAAAACTAAAACAAGTGGGGACAGAAAACACTTTTAAAATGTTTGAACTAAAAGTAAGAATGATGAGCATGAACAAGCCATAACTCCTGCCCATCTTAATTAAACTGACTACAGTCTATAATCCATAATAATTCAAGGTAATCAAAACATGAGTTTAATCAAATCAAAAACAAGTTTAATCTTCATAACTACTTTAAGCATTTGGGTCTACAGTGTACAGCTCAGTTATTGAGGTTGTGTTTGCCACAATCACCCATGACCAACATGTGTTGCTGGGTGGATGACTGTTACTGTGTTAGCACGGAGCCAGAACAGAGACGATGCTCTGTTCTTTGTGAAGACAGAAGAGCTGCTGCTCAAGCTGTCGAGCTGGTGCTGACTAAGAGTGGTGATTACCTGCCATTAAAATCTTTATGGAAAACAAAGCAGCGAGTCATGATCTCAGAGTTTCATTTAACCAACCAACATCACTGTTAGCAACTGAAGTCATAGAATTACACTAACACTTATCTGAAAAGACAGATTCGTGATCAAATTTTACACATGATGGTTTTCAAAGTGGCTGGATATTATTTTCTGTCAACAAACAACTTTTGAAGTTGGAACTCAGTGAGAATGAGTTGGTAAGCTGTGGTAGAAAGCAACCTTTAATCTACCAGCTGGTTCACCCTGAGCCTGCAGTGTACAAACACGTGCATCATCACAGATGACAACACACATTACCCACTGTAAGCTCACCATCAGAAGGATACGACATGTTCAATGGGCAAGCGGTGGTCTGCAGAGATGGAGGAGGTGCTGAGCCAGAGCTGAAGGAGAGGGGCAGGACGGGAAGAGCAGGTGGGACGCTGACAGCGGAACAGACAACAGCAACGAGCGCAGCAGAGCACCGGGCTGGGCCAGCTGTAAAGTGTATTCTAATGTGATTTGTCATTACATAACAGAAGCTGGCACACAGCAGAGCCACTCCACGCTGCAGCCCAAGAACATGCACACAGACACACACCAGCAGCAGCAGCAAGCCTCACAGCACTTAAGGTCATTCCTCTTCTGTTTGTATCAGGACAGTTAGCAAGTCGACTTAGTGGATTTGTTTAGTTCTTCACTTGGCATAAAACACACTATGTTTTTGGCTGCACTCATCCAAATTACAGAGAACACTTTTCAACTATAAAAACAACAATACACAAAGAAAACTGACAAGGGCACTCAGTGAGCAAACAACACAGCCAGCGATCACATGACTGGCTGAGGAGTAAACATCAATAGTTATTTAGAGTAGAAAGTACCACACACTTTTTTCCTCAACAGACGGAACTGACTGTCAGAATTTTCCTCACACCTACATTTATGTGTACATGTGATAGAGCCCATACAGAAACAGCAAGAGGCAACCTCCTCCTCCTATACTTTGTGTTGCATACATACAGGTCAGCCAGAATGATTTATTCCTGCATCTAACTCCACTGTAACACTACAATGGGATTCATACGAGCAGTATAGTAGGAGCAGCTGTAGTGTATGAGGGGGATTAAATGCTAGTTATATAACCAGTGACCTGCCAGTGCAGCCCTACTGATCCTGGCCCAGCAGAGTACAGCTCGGCTTAAGAGAGCGGCTTACCTCTGCAAATGATTCATTCAGCGTTAAACTCGCTTCATCTTTCACAACATGCATAACACCGGGAGTGAAGTAAGATCTGTGGCCTATTTTAACGAGAAATCCTCCCACAGGAATCATTAGCCCTCCAACACATCCCAGCACTTACACAGATAATAAAACATGATGATAAAATACACTTGCAAATTAATGAGAATTTCATACATTCAGTATAATATGAAACTTTACACGAATATATTGTATATTTTACTTTCTGAAGTTTGTTACAGTGGAGTCCCACAGTAGATACATATCAAATACCACATATTATTATTATACTCACATTATATAAACCACTGACAAATATACAATCTTAGCTGGAACCTTTGAAGCTCTACAAATGGAGCATTATAAATATAACGGTTAAATTGTCAGATTTTTGAATGGAGTTTGGTGTGATGCACTCCCGGCGGAGCTCAGAGCTCACAGCAGGCACTCTCGCTGTCTCTTACCTTGGCTTGGTTGATGATAAGCCCCACGAACGTTGACACCAGCACCGACCCGGACATGCTGCCTTTTCTTCGCATCTCCTGCTTTAGGAACGGGAAAGCAGCGGCGGGCGGCTCCTCGGGAACTGTCACCGTGTAGGACTGTCGCATGCTCGGCATGCTGGCGGAGGAATGAAACCGATCACCGGTACGAGTTACTCAGACAACGGCGTAGGTCTCCGAGTGCTCCCGCTGACTGGATGATGAGCTTTCTATCTCAGGGAAGCCAATCACACGTTTCACCAGCTTTCTCTGCTTGTAGTCATTCATTCAACGATATAGACGACCTGTGGCTTCTCCTTCCACGCCGTGCTACTACAGACTGCAATGAACACGCTAAAAGCGACAAACACGTGGTAAAGCCGAGTGTTATAAGAGCAACTGGCCGCTGTGTCGTTCTACGCAGGTGAGGGTCCATTCGGCGGTGTGGGTCTGTAAATGCAAATAAATGCACATTGTGTTCCCATTCCGTTTTACCGGACTGCAGGCCCGCCCCCTTTGGGCTCGGGTGAAGAAAAAAAATCGGCCCACAACAAACGTCAGCGGCCGCCTCCAACCGTGCTGGCTACGTCAGTCCAGCCTTCTCCGCGCTGCTGCTACAGTCTGAAGGACTAAACGCTGTGCTCCAAGGAGACTACGCATCTCCATTTCGATCACGACACAAAAGTCACCCATAAGGGCAACTACTGTATAAAAATCTGTGTAATAGTATGGTAATAGCTAAAGTGAGGAAGAAACATCGGCTGTAAGGGAAAGACAGCATACACTCTTAATGTGATGGCAGGGACAAGTAGTTCTAAAATTAGGATGTGCAGTCCTAAAAAAAACGGTTGTTAATGACGTTTCCGGTGAATCACCAGCAAAGACAAAGACACATTAGTGTTAGTTCTGGTCTGTCTTAATGAGAGGGTGTAGTAGAATGACAGCCTAGATCTATCAGCAGTACCCAAGCAAGCACAGAGTGCCGCTCAGCAGTCTGCTAAATATCCCATACAGTCCGCATGTAGCAGATTAACAACAACTAATGTCCAAATGGTACACTGTATTAGTAACAGAAGTTACAAAATGAACACCATATAACATTCTCTGACCTGAAACTATGAATTAATCCTGTAAACCCATCAATGAAGTGTTTAATTAGGTCACAGATCACAGGAATAACTCCTGTTGGCTATTCCAGGTTTACTTAGACAAAAGTAACAAGGGTTATAGTGAGTAATAACTAGTTGTTTAATGATGACATTCATCAAAATACCAAAGATTACTAATAAGATAACAAAACTCATGGTAAAAATTCAAGTCTAAGGTTCATAGTTGAGGAATGCAAAAGTAAGATAAATACAGACTATCCCTCTTAGTGTCAGAGTACACTCATGGATTTTCGTGGAGTTCACAGAAAAAGTGTTAAAGAAAAACAAGTGTTTCCATGATGGCAGTCAGGTGGCACACAAAGGTGGAATTATTGTGAGTAAGGAGGACTTAATGTTCTGTCTCATCCTTTTTTCTAAGTGAATGATGGTCACATTTTACAATTCAGGCAACCCCAAATAGACCTGCTGTAGAAATACTGAGAGCTACAAGTTACAGTAATGCTTGTGATCACACAGGTCTGTTGACTATAAGCACCTGTGACTATAAGGTTTTGATGACAGCTCACCCGACACCCGGAATTATATTCATGCTAAAAAGAAATTTCCCAATGAATGTAGTTAATAAAACAACCAAATGTCCTGTACCTGCCCTTCCACGTATGGGCAGTATAATTCAACATTGCATCAAACAGGCGAATTGCTGACAAAAGTAACATAAGTACAAGCTGATTTTAGCTGATCCGGTGTGTGAAGTGGAGGAAGTGCAACATGTACCCAACAACAATATCATAACCCAGACTCAAGTGTGTGTACACAACAAATACCGGTAACCAAAGAGCACAGTCCATCTGCAGACTAAACACTTGTGTGTGTCTGTGTGTGTGTGTGTGTGTGAGAGAGAGAAAGAGTCTAAATCCCTGAAGAAGAAACCTGCAATGTGAGAAGGGTCTGTATTCTGATATGTGATGCAAAAAGCTACATAATCTAAAATTGGGACAAATGAGTCTGAGCAGTGTTTTCTGGGAGAAGTCAGAGTACAGTTACCTTGGGAGGACTGTTCTATTACTTAGGCACATCAGGCTGATTATCTCCTCGCTCAAATGTTTAAATTTAATCTAGGAACAACATATTTCATACTTTTTATTGCTGTTCGTGCGCCGTTATTCATTCTATAGTCACGCGTCGTACAGAGCATACTTTGACTTACTAGCACCGATTCAGATTCAGAACTAAAGGAAGAATGCAGGCGATCCTTCAATATAAAGCAGCTACATAGTTACAGCTCTGCCCATTAATCCATCTTTCTGTCATAGTCAGATTGTCTCCAGGTTCATGTGGTATCAAATAGAATCCATAAACTGTATATAAAAAGTTGACAGAGCCATCTGTCTGGATTTTGAAGCCAGAAGTAACCAAGCTCTAGTTATCAGCTCAGTCTTGCTAGCTTGGTTAAGAATCTGCATGTATTATTGAGAACAGATGCCAAAGTCAGACACAAATATCTGCAAATTATATATATCATATATAAGCAGATAATAGTTTATTTATTAGATATTTAATACTGTGCCTACATTGCCAGGGATAGAGATGGAAATTAGTTTTTAGATAAATGTAAAAAAAGGCATCTTCTCTTTTCTGGGATGTTTTTTTACATGGTTCCTCACAAATACAACATAAAACTCACATTAAACTAAGAAAATATCTAAAGTTCCACAACTGGTTCAGGTGAGAAAATTGATCTTTATGGTTTTCTAAGCTAATTCCCTCTGATAAGAAAGACTGTGAAATATGGCGGAGAGCCAGCACTAAGTAATATATGAATCTTGACTTGAGTATATTCTGTCACACTATCAGATAACTAACAAATTAAGTCAACAATTAAACACTGATGCCCATTGTTCCTATAGTGGCTTGACGTAACCTCAGCATCAGATGGTGGTTGAGGAGGGAAAGCTGACCTACAAAGCAAAGCTCTTGATTTAGCGGTCTATATTCATCAATCTTTTGAGTTTACTTGTGAGATAACAATTCTAAGCTCTTGGTGAAACTCGCCAGAGAAAGTCAGGGCTCAGCCAGTTGCTATGAGTGACTATTTAGTTGGAAGAAAGATCAGAACGTCTATCAGACACAAATGACCAGACAGTATATGCTGACATCTGCATAGCACTTTAGAAGTGGTAGTCAACCAGCTGCCACAGCTAGAAAACAAAACAGATGATTTAAATCTGAACCATCTCTCTGTGTTAACCTCAAGGTCCAAACAATAACAGGCCATCTTGGATTTAAAGATCCGAGTAGTGATACTCAAAAACCACTGCAGGTTTAGTACTGGGGCAGTGAACAGTAGTTTTAGAGTCCTGCTATAATGATTGCTCTGACAGATATGGCACACCCACAAACCTACCAATCAGGCAGAACTACAATAGCAGCTTGTAAACCTGAGCTACTTAAAAGGCTGGCCCTTCTCTGCCAAAGAACAAGGAAAAGCTCCATCTTGTACCAGACTGTTTATTTTCTCTTAAATCAAACCATAAGCTGTCTGGCTAAGGTGTCAAACCGAGAGTCAGACTGTCTAAACATACTGTTGACCCAACAAAAAGTCTAGACACAAAGCACAAATGGATCTGCTGAGTTTAGTCTCAAGGATGCCACCGTGCCCTGTTGTAGCTGTTTGTCTCCACAAGCAAACATGGAAAAGTGTCAGTGAAGGGCCATTAGTGTCTTTTCAAAGAGCTGGCTTTTGAAAGTGGTCTGAATCTGTGTTGTTGATGGGAGAACAACAATACACACAACTGAGACAACAAAATGTGTCAACATTTAAATGATAATAATACTGTTCTCTGTTGAATATGTCTGACTAACCCAAGAGTAGGGATGGGTACCGGTGTCCGGTGCCATGATGGCACCGGTTCTGACATAAACGGTAGTAACCAGACCGAAAAGCAGCGCACATTTCGGTGCTTTATTTCGGTGCTTTTTTTTCCTGAGCTGTGATACACTTCTAGCCAATCATTTTACGTTTCCGAGGATAGTAGGCGGGCCCAGGTACGTACGTTCTTTTAGAGCAGAGCTACAGATTAAAAATGCCCAAGGCGAAGCGGTCAAAAGTCTGGCTGTACTTCACAGCAAAAGATGCAAACTCAGCAGCCTGCAACAAGTGCTTTAAGCTGATACTGTCAAAGGAGGTAACTCCTCAAATCCGATGAAACACCTGGCGACGCATAGCGTTTTTTTTTCTTCCAAAAACCAAGAAATGCGCTGTATTTGATAGCTTGCTGCGAGACCTCACACCGAGCGCATCTACTGCGGTGTGGTGCCTGTTATCGGACCCGGAGTTAGCAACATACCCAAAAACACGAAGAGGAGAGTCCTGGCCCCTAGCCCTGCCAGTGTAGCAGAAATGATGACGGATGATGATGCAGCAGCAGCCGTTCTTCTCTGCGTGAGTAATTTACGTTGAGTAGGCTAACCACGTTATTACATTAATGCATGTAAGGTGAACTAGCAAACATCATCATAGCTACATGCGGCTGTCTTCTTGTTTGATGGCAGATGCTCCCTTCACCCTGGCCAAAAAGGCTAAAATGACCAAAGAAAAAGTGAAAAACAGTTAAACATGAGAGGTTTTTGGACAAAGTTTGTGTTTTTTCCATTGTTTAAGCACTGCTTCCAGCCAAGAGTGATACCATATATGCCATAGCTGCAGAAAAGGCTAACATTGTTATTTTTTACAAAATCAAATCAAATCAAATCACTTTTATTGTCACATCACATGTGCAGGTACATTGGTACAGCACATGTGAGTGAAATTCTTGTGTGCGAGCTTCACAAGCAACAGAGTTGTGCAAAATACAATAATGTAAACAAGCAAAATACAAGAATGGCTACATCTGAAACTAATAAATATATGTACAATATATAATAGTATATGCATTTCTGGATGTGTATACTAAATATTTTTCTACGTGTGTGTGTGTGTGTGTGTGTGTGTACACATATTTTACAAATTAAATAGAGTAAACAATAAATAAAATATATAAAAATATACAGAGTTGAGACATGTGCAAAACAGTGGCATTACTGTACAGTATGGAGTGCATAATGTTAAAGTTCCAGTAGTGAAGCTGAGGTGTCTATGACGTGTTCAGCAGTCTGATGGCCTGGTGAACCAGCTGAACATGAGAGGTTTTTGGACCAATTTTGTGTTCTCCATTCTTTAAGCACCGGTTCGAGCACCGTTTAAGCACCGGCACCGTTTCAAAAGTACCGATTTGGCACCGGTATCGGATAAAACCTAAACGATACCCATCCCTACCCAAGAGTGTGTTTAGAGCTTGGTGGCTTATTTGTATCAGATCTCACTTATAATAATGTTGAGTGAGCACTTTTAGCATAGCTTTGTGATAATGCTAATAAGTTTAACTGTTAAGATAGCCAAAATACAAAAGCTTGTGCGATGTGGATTGTGTCATGGGTGCTAGCTATGCCATTCAAAACCTCGCACTACACGATGCACACACGATTAAGGCAAAACACAGGCCGATCCCCAAAACGGTTGCGCAACTGAAAAATCGCCTCTAAATGGGCCAAAAATCGCACAGTGTATGGCCAGCTTTTGGAGGCTAGCTCCAAACAAACATGGTAAATGGTAAATGGCCTGTATTTGTATAGCGCTTTTACTAGTCCCTAAGGACCCCAAAGCGCTTTACACGTCCAGTCATCCACCCATTCACACACACATTCACACACTGATCATAGTGTGCAGCTTGGCAGTGTATACAGCACTATAATGACCAGACCTAATTCTTTTGAAAACCTTACATCTTTCCCAGGTCTCCACTTCATCAAACATTGCCTAGACACAGAGCTGGATGAGGCCAGCACAAACAGCGGCCTATTCGACGAAGATGATGGATCCATGGGGTCAGGAAAGCCAGAAGCAGGGGAGCTGGAGAGGTACCTTTCGTGTCCATTCACTGGAGGTGTGGATCTATTGCATGGCTTTCCTCACATCAAGAAGCTGTCGATCAAAGTCAATACAGCTCTTCCTGCATCTGGAGCTTGTGAAGGATTCTTAGTCATGCAGGACTCCTGTTCACTGCTAAACAGTTACAGCTTCACAGAAAGAACCTTGAGAGCAAACTGCTGCTTAAGCTTAACCATCACCTCACTGAGTTAAGAAATGGCACATTTTTGCTAAATATGCAGAAATAAATGCACACCCATTCAACTTATGGTAAACTGAGCTGCCTTGTATGAACATATGTTGAAGATGCCTCGTTCTAATGTTTTCTCTGAGGCTGCTGTGCCATTTGGAGCAAAAATGAATATAACGTTTACAGCATATCTTGTCACTGGAAATTGTTTGCAATGTTTATATATTTATATTATTTACTGTAGGTATTGGTGAAAAAAGCTTTATGTTGTGAAAAACTGAAATCTGGAAATTAGAATTGTTGTGCCTTATTTTGTTGATGTTTTTACATATATTCCTTTTGAAAATGGTAAAATTTGTATATTTATTTATATTTGTTTGTCTGGTAACATTTATTTAATAAATAAATCAGATATTTCAAACAGTTACTCACTACTTGAGTAGTCTTTTCGCCAAGTACTTTTTTTACTCTTACTTGAGTAACTTTTTTGACGACTACTTTTCACTTTTACTTGAGTAATAATTTTTTTAAGTAATGCTACTCGTACTTGAGTACAACTTTTGGATACTCAACCCACCAGAAGGATACATGATTTATTAAGCCTCAGCATTTGAAAGCTCTCTTAATCACAATGCATTCTTACCTGCATTGTCATGGCCATGCACATATGCACCACACAGTGATTACACTTCATTGCCTGCCTATTTGTCAAAGTTCTATTTAAGCATATCTACTTTCACAAGAGTCACAAGATTTTCAGAAAATTTGACCTCTGACCTTGACGTCAGGTCACCCAAACTAGAACTCGTCCCAGATTTTTACTAGATGCCACTATAGTATCAGTGTGAAAATCCGAGGTACCCAAGAAAAAAGACAAGTGGTCACATTCTACATAAAGAGGCTGAAAAAAGGAGATTAAAAAAAATGAAGGGAAATAAACAAAGTTGGCTGCATTAAAATCAGTAAGAAACAATGAGTCTGGGCTGGTGGACATACACTATTTTCATACACCAAACAAGTGCAAGCAACAGGAACTGTGCACTGTACTGCAAAGCAAGTTCAACATACCCAGGTTATCTTTCTGTTATCAGGCTTCACTTACTGTAACATCGGCAGTCAGGCTAAGGGGTTACATCACTGTACTGACTTAGCAAGTTGATAACCATGGGTTTTCTTAATGTCGCTATGCGTACCTTCACACAAAATAGGTGGCAATGCCAGTCTCTGGCCATCAAAAACATTACAGCAATTGTTGTGAAACTGTTTGCAGGAAAGAGGGAAAAAAATCTTAATCATACTTAAGCATGTGGACCAGAGTACTCGGGGATGGATCCCAGGAAAATATTTGCTGAGATCACTGATCAAGTGCAAGTCAGTATACTTATTTTACAACTAGATTTCTTTTTGAAACCAGAGAACTCACCATTTGCTGGCCACTGGGAAGAATATAAGCTTAAGGCATTCAACATTAGCTTAACCTTCCCGACTGGGAAGCTACTTCCATCTTTTATATATAATCTATTGGTCTAATCAGTACATCCATTGTTTTCCCAAAGACATGTCTAAAGCACTACACAGCTTCGTAAGTCAAAATCCACTGGGGCTGCTTTCTGCACGCTCTGCTGTCAGTGTTGACACCAAGCCCCTGGGAAGATGGTGATTATATGTGCTTGAGTTCATTAGCAATATGCACAGGCCAGCTGGTGACCTCCAGTTAAAGTCCTGCACTTTTCAGACCTTGCGTGTTAAAAAGGTGTTGATTACCTAAGGGGTTAAAATGAATAACCCTAGCAAAGAACAAGGAATTCTTTATAACCAGTATTTCACCTTTGCTTTAATAAAGCTAGGGCTGCACGATATTAGGAAAACCTGCGATGTGCGATAACTGTGATCAATACTGCGATAACGATATGACTTGCGATAAAATAAATAGCAAAA
>NW_024582778.1:462546-473228 GCF_018398535.1 Haplochromis burtoni
TTTTTTTTTTAGCCACGAGTTCAGTAGCATTCTCGTCACGCGTCTCGCTCTCAGCCATTACAACTCTGACTCGTTGCTGCAGCGTTGTTCGCGCCCGACCTGCGTAGGAGGTTAATGCCGTGAAGGGCTCTATTCGACTGGTCAAATGTGTAAATGGATTTCTTTGATTGGTAAATTCTTTACAGCACGTGTGTAAACATTTTAAGGTACCCAATTATCACAGTTTACGCCGTCTTTTGCGATGGGCCCATCGCGCAGGCTGATATCGCGATGACAATAAATTTTCAATTTATCGTGCAGCCCTAAATAAAGCCTGACTTTTTTTGTCTCTATAGTTAACCCAGCAGCACCATGATCCCAAGTGTTCTTTGGGAACACTCTTTTGAAATGACTTGGTTATCTTAGGTCATGTTTGTGAATAAAGACTTGCATGAGCTATGTTTACCCCTGATGTCAGCAGGCAGCAGTTAGTTTCCACTGTTAAACTCCATAGTCCAGAGTGCCGTAATACTGTAAAGTGTACTATTATGTCTTCTCTTTTCATTGTTCTCAATGGCAGTTAGTTTTAAAGAGCCAGTGCACGTATAGCCCACGCTGCTTATTTTAAGTAATTTGGCAGATAAGACCTCTCAAGGCCGTGTGGGTATACACACACACACACACACCCAGTACTGCAGCACCCACTATCAACCTGAGCTAAGATCTGTGTGGATGTGCAGGGTCTTGGTGATATGAAACTGTTAATATATTAAGTTATTGTTTAAAAAAAAGTGCTAAAAAGTGTTAACCATACCCGGTGAGCCCTAAAACACATTCACTTCTCAGTAACACGCATGGGAGTTACATACAGCTGACTGGACATTACAGGGTTTAGACATTGCCTGGTTTAGAATGGGCCTTTGGGGCCTCTACAGTAAAGGCTGTGCTAGCTTACTTGACAGAAATAAAAATGTCAAGTAAGCTAGCACAGAGTGCATAAAAATGCACTCTGGTATTAGTTCTGTCACCCTACTGTCAGGCTCAGCCAGCAAACCAGCTGATAGTTGAGAAGATATCCTTCTGCTTTTCATATATGCAAATGAACATGATGAGCAGAAGAACTAAATGAATAAAGAATGTCACATTCTGGAGCATATCTGATGCAATAAAGATGACAGATTTATTCTATCTGAAAGCCACTTTCAAACAGACTTCTCACAAATTCTCCCTAATTCCCACTTTTCCTCCTTCCATCCATGGAAGCAGTTACTGAGACTAATCCAAAGGAAAAGTGGATCAGTCATACTTTGGGATCCACGCAGTGGAAACCTGAGTCATTAATCTTGATGCTGAGAGGACCCGTCTGCTCTTTGAGAGACTGCTGGGCTTAGAAAGAGCTGTCAGATAACCATCAAACTACTTTTGTACAGTACAATAAGAGAGTTAAAAGAATAAGGAGCATTGTAACTGTGTCCTAGCGGAGAGTTGTAACAGTAAAAACCACAGGAGAGTGTAAGGTGTGCAAGAATACTGTAAACCCAGACTTCAAGTGCACTGAAATTAATGTGAACAACAGTGCCCCCAACTGGTAGGAAACAGTGCTACTAGTAGCACCAGAGCATTGTGGGTCTTTACCATGTGCAGACTAATAAAAGGAAAGCTTTGTGGTGATGACTGCAGCTTTCGTAGTACTCAGCCTTCCTTGGCTCCTGCCAAAGATCCTGCCAAGGATCCTCTGTAAAGGAATGCTTCTCCAGTTAAAGCACAACAAGAACATGGGACTTGTTCTTACCGTAGAGTCCCTCGTTGGGGAATGGGACAGCTGGTTACTGCTTGGGTCCCATGCTGAAGAGCTGAATGCTCTGCTCCTGCTGAAGGCCTCCTGGGTGGAGCTCCGTGACAGGGTCTCCTGAGTAGTGCTTCGGGACAGGCCTGAGTAGCCGGGTCGGGAGCTACTGCCGTACAACTCAGCCACATCACTGGTCCGACTGCGGTAGCTCCGCAGGGCACTGGTGGATGAAGAAGGGGTTGAGGAGGAAGCATCATTGAGGCTCAGAGAGGCCAGGTCCCTGCTCAGGTCACTCTGGGATACAGATTTTCGTCGACTGAGCGAGATGCTGGAGGCCACCGGAGAAGAGGAGAGGTAGCTGGACTGGGCTGGGGATGAAGCGTAGGAGCTGTAGCCAGTGTAGGCTGACCCCCCACTTAGCCCTGACCCTCCATAGCTCTTGAGTGGGGTTCTGCTGAGGCTCTCACTCCGGCGGTTGCTGCTGCTGCCAAGGATGTCAGTGCGAGGGATGGTTCGACCCCGGTCACGCTCAGGGTCCGAGGAGGTGCTGTAGTTGTGGCTGCGGACGGCGGCGCTGCTCAGATAGGTAGAGGATAAGTAACCTGAGGAGGAGGATGAAGAGGAGGAGGAGGTGTGGGACTTGTAGGAGGACAGCCTGTCCCGCTCGCTGTAGGAGCTAAGACCTGGGGTTAGGGAGGAGCTGTAGGAGCTGTAGTGGCTGGTGTAAGAGGGGCCAGTGTATCGCTTTGCGGTGGAGGAGACACGGGACATACTGCTGCTGCTGCTGGTTTCTCAGCCAGGGAGAGGGATAGCCTCTGGAAGACAGCATCGACTGCACACACAGCAAAGACACAAGAGCCCTGTATTAGTTCATCAGCAACAATCCAATCAATACCACAGCAACAACGTAGGCAGTGGGCAGGCCATCATTTACCCTCGCTCCATTGAGCGTTAATTGTGTTTTAAAGAGACAAAATGATTCAAGGCTGTGCATGACTGAGTTTAAATGGCAGAATATGAAAACAAACGCTGATTCATTCACTCATCCTGACTCACTGTCCTGCCATTTAGAGAATGACATCAGTATTTTGTCATGTCTAAACGAATTTACCATAAATCCCATTTCCTTTGCATTGCTGCAGTCCATTTCCTGAACATGCGCTAGTGTTTTTTCCACACTTACTGGATTCCAGTTGGCACACTAAGAATCATCAGGACCACCTCAGACTGAACGTTTCTTATTTCACTATCGGCAAAGGACAAAGTTTAGTTTCTGAGTGCTACATAATGCAATAGTAAAAGAATTAAACTCAAATGTATGGGCATTAACTCAACTCTGTTAGCCCTCAAAATAATGGAGCAATTTCTAAAGGTCCTAATGGTATCATAAAAGCATACTGTGGCAGAGTAGTACATCACTCCACATGCAACACTGTCTTCCATATTTAAATGGACACATCTTAAACTCCACACATACTAGATATTATATGTGTTTTTGATTAAGTGTGTGTAGGTGTGTAGGCTGTTGCTCCAGACAGATGGAAAATTGCTGCAATATAGCAGCTGTGCTCAGTGTGTTTACATCAAGCTTATACTCACACTCTCAGGCTGTTGGATCAAATGATACCTTTCTACACATTCAATTAGCCAACTGCACTGGATGTGCTCTTTAAGCTGGCCACCGTAAGCACAGATGCTTTGCACCTGTAAGCCATTTTGCAACCCAGCTCTTTGACTTATATCGTTTGTCACTGAAGCCCGCTTCATTCTGTTCTGGGTGTTGTTGCTGCTCTCCATAACTGCACATAGAAAAAATAAAACATTTATGATGGTTTTGACTAAAATGTGATCAACATGACCTGTTTATATTTATTCCCAGCTCCATATTTTTATCCTTAGACTCTTAGAGTAGCATCATGGTTATAAGAAAATAATCCTCAGCACTCTTTCCGTTTCAACCTTCTCCTGATTGGCTTGTCTTCCCAAACAGGTCAAATGCATATCTGCTACCTCTGACATCATACAAAGTCAAGAGTAGAACATATCATGCTGTAGAACAAACAGCATGATATGAAATCCAGGGGAAAACCACGGTGATACAATTAACACCAGCAGGCATGCTTGCTGACACACAGTTTAGGATATCAAATGCTAAATCCCTCTCATCAACATAGAACCCTCCTCTTAACTTAGCGCTAAAAAAAATCATGGAGATTTGAGGAAATATGGAACATAATCTCGCTTGCGTAGACCCTGCAGTGCTCCTCCTGCATGCCCTGGTCTCCCCTCTCGCCCTCTCTCACAGCTATAACAGGAGAGTCTAGCTTAATTCTGGAAGTAAAGCCATGTGGGCAGGACAGTGTGTTCCTGTGGCTGAGGCAGAGAGAGGCTCTTGTTCACACGCACAGCAGTGTCTAAATAAATAAAAGTATCTGGTGATGCTGATCCATGTTGAGTTCATTTAGGGAGGCTCCTATTTCCTTAATCTGCCTGTCTCCCCTCTTCTCTCCCCCTCCTCAGCACCTACCTCTACTGAGTGTAATTTCCTTTCCTTCGGGGTCTCTGTTGATCCCTTTTTGCTGTTCTCTTCCTCTCTCTCTCTCTCTCTCTCTCTCTGTCTCTATGAACACAGCTTTATCTATAATTCAGCATATGGATCTGGAGCAGGCAGACAGGCACCATTTGGAGAGAGACCAACTCACGGCACTGGCCAAGACACACAGAGGGAGGCCAGGCGGCTGTGGCCACTCAGTGCAGTTCTGCTAAGCCAGCAGGACTAGCAGCAAAGAGAAGCTGGCCTCGCTTTCGCTCTCGCTTTGTAGACGGTCAAGGTTTGTTTCAATCATTTGACAGTGCTGGTATGTGGAGGGTTATTTTAGTTTTGGCAGAGTAACATAGATGGCAACAGCAAAATGTGGATTCTATGTCTGATATCAGCCAACAGTTTTCAGACAGGATAAAACCTGAATCTGGACTTACTTATCATAATTACCAAGTTGGTGATTATGGTGGGAAGTACAGCTGGAAGTTAAGTGAAGAAAATCATTGGCAAAAGGGCTCATGAGAAACCATCCAAAAACACGCACCTCTTACTGTATTTCATGTCATTTGCAAACAGCATGTTTTTAATTATTCTTTTTTTTTTTTTATTCTATGCTGGGGGAATACATTATCTTTGTGCAACTTGTTAAGCTGGACCTTGCTAGCATCAGTTATGAAGCACTATAAGTATATTTCTCATGTATTCAGCTGGTAATGCAGAAAATGTATAAATGTTTTTATACTTGGTTCTAATCTGCTGCTGAGTCTGTTTTACACGGCTGGAATGGCAACTACTACACCACAGAACACGCACCAGGAATACCTGTTCAACCAACCAAATTAATTTAACTTTAATCTGCTGACAAACGCCTGCTTTATCAGGCTGTGGGACAGTAAGTTTTAAATGTTTATTTCACTGCCCTGTGCACTATCACTAGATTAACTATCTTCTGCAGCATTCATTTCCTGTCTTGCAGTGGTGTTATCATCTTTATAGAGTTTTATCATCACCTGATAACCTCTGATTGGAATAGGTGACACTCGTAGGGATCATTTTATGAAGAAGAGTCTGATGTATGAAACGCCCCTTTTTGTGTGAGCACATACAGAGCCTGAAACAGAAAGCCATGCTTAACAAAGCTGATAACCACCATCATGACACCTGTTAACTACTGGAGTAGTTGCCAAGCCATCTGACATAAGGAAAGCCTTAAAGCCATGTTGAAGGTCCTCGATCGTATATCCCTCTAATCACTACTAACAAAATATTTACACTTAACTGAATGAAATGATGCCCCCCACTAACATGTGTATCCAAGTCCTCTTTCAGATGACATCCTGCTTTATTTTGAAGGATTAGTTTCTCATGTGGCTTTGTGTATTTTTACTTCCCTCCTTTGCTGTTTTCCCAGCCTCATTATTATCTTAACTGAGTTCACCTGTGCCATATTCGCCTTCTCACTAGTGTGACTATTTATTATATTTTGTTTGTGTCTTTAACAGGTAGACGTTATATCTCTTGCTCCCGAGTGTTTCCTGGTTTCTTTTCCTGCTGGCTCTATGCATTTGATGAATTGTTTGGACTTTTGTTAGCTATAGGGTTTCCTGCCACACTAGGCTTTGCAAAAGTGCCAGGCAAAAAGTTCTTATTTTTATCCAAAATCGCTGACCCTGTACCGCATATTAACGTGACTCAAAAGGCCTAGGCCCTGTATGACATGAGTTCAGCGTACCCTGGGTATCTTACCGTTATCTGGATCCAATTACCCTAACATTGGTAATCAGGATAAGTGGTTACATGAAGCAGAGTATCAAGTCTAACCACTGACTTAAATTGTTTTTATGTATTGCAACCTAATCAGTAATATATGAATATTATTTAAAAACTAGTTCAGCCATTTTCAGTAATTTATATGTAGTATTCTGATTCTATTCTCTTTTTAACACTGATTATCCCCCCCCCCAAATGTGTCTGTGCTTATGTCAGTTATTTGCATTACAAGCATTTGAGTGGACAATTTGTTGCCTAAAAACAAACCAAACAAGATTTTCACAGCTCAGACCAGACTTTGATGATAGCAACGCCATTTTTCATGGAAAAAAATCCACTGGCATCAGCTAAAGCTGGTAAGTCCACCGCATCTTTATCAGCACAGTAGTTCACACATTACTATGCGTAAACAGAAATAATAAAAATGTGAGGGAAAATTAAATGAATGCATAGAAATTGTAAATGTAAAACAACAATGAGCACAGCTCTTTTTTTTTAACTAATTCATACCATCAGACAGTTCCAAACTGCAGGAATTTTTCACACCTCTTATAACCCTTTAAGGAAATCCCCCTCTTCTTCCTGTCTCCACACTTAACTCTCATGTCTTAGTTTTTAGAGCATTAATTTTGATGTCTTTTTTTTCATCTCATATTACAGAGCAGGTACTCCGTCACAAGAGGAACCTTTGAGTGACATATGTAAATGGCCTGTATTTTATATAGCGCTTTACTAGTCCCTAAGGACCCCAAAGCACTTTACACATCCAGTCATCCACCCATTCACACACTGGTGATGGCAAGCTACATTGTAGCCACAGCCACCCTGGGGCGCACTGACAGAGGCAAGGCTGCTGGACACTGGCGCCACCGGGCCCTCTGACCACCACCAGTAGGCAACGGGTGAAGTGTCTTGCCCAAAGACACAACGACCGAGACTGTCGGTCTCGTCGAGACTGTTGCTCGAACCGGCAACCTTCCGATTACAAGGCGAACTCCCAACTCTTGAGCCACGATCGCCCACATATGTATACTGTGACTGGTACAGTAGTAAGCTTACTTTGGTCCGACATCGGTAACCGGCATATACAAAAAAATCCATGTAAACATAAGCTATGTAAGCAACAGTTAGTTGCTAATAAGTGAAATTTTTGCTGACATTTTTTCTCAGTTTGCTATGGCAGACATCCACAAAGCAAAGCAATTTGGATTACTCCAAATTGCTTTGCTTTGTGGTTGCTTTTTTCTGATGTGTTTCGGGTTAGGAACGGAAACACATCAGAAAAAAGTCAAAGACTTTTCTAACTTAGTTGTCATAAGAAAAAACAATGACACACACAAATATAGCTTATTGATGTAGTTACTGTTTTACCAGCCTCAACCTGGTTCTCACTAAAAATGATCCTGGCGACTAATTTCTTAGTCAACTAAACGAGCTGGGGGAAAAAAGGTGATTAACAGACTAGTCTAAAAGCAAGAAATGCTCGCATATTAAGTTCATTTTTAAGATTGTTAATTGGACAATGTTAAAAAGTGTAGTATGCCTAGTGAAAATAGCGATGATTAGTTGCCTATCAACTACTCACGCACATTCCTAGTCCTTACATCATGCTACTGTTTGTGCTGGTGAAGTGGCTCCATGGTTTGGTGGTTGGCACATTTGCCTTACATGTGAAAGATCTCCATTTCAATTCTGGGAAGAAACACAAACCCAGTCATAAAATAGCATTCTCCAAATAACAGTACCAAATTATTACCAAATGAATAGAAAGGATATGTCAAGAATATCTGGCATTAAAGCTGTGTCAAACAAACATGCAAATCCATCCACTGTGACCCCCGTGGGAGATAAGGGAGCAACTGAAAGCACCCAGCAATGTTCTTATTCATAATGTGAATGCAAACAGGAAGTTACTCCTCATCCTCCTGGCAGAAAGATCTATGGCGTCAAACTGAAAATCCTATGACCACTATGTCACTAAGATTCCTCTGGCTCTCTTCCACAGCATGTCTTTTATCCTGTCTTCCTTCTCTCACCCCAACCGGTCGCAGCAGATGACCGCCCCTCCCTGAGCCTGGTTCTGCCGGAGGTTTCTTCCTGTTAAAAGGGAGTTTTTCCTTCCCACTGTTGCCAAAGTGCTTGCTCATAGGGGGTCATGTGATTGTTGTTTTTTTTTCTCTGTATCTATGAAGCGCCTTGAGGCGACTTATGTTGTGATTTGGCGCTATATAAATAAAATTGAATTGAATTGAATTGAAGATTCAAATTTGTCTGAGATTTTTAGTAGATGCACTTATGGCATGAATTTGAAAATCCTAAAGTTGCCTTCTTCTTGAGTTGTCATATTTTCAAATGTAGGTGCCCTGGGTAGGGGTAAAAACATATAGGTAATGTAAACAGTTATTTAGTTCTCATGTAAGCTCCCCCGTGGGCAGTTATACTGAGGGATTTTCCAGAATTCTTAAAGCACCTTAAAATAAATATTTCACATGTGTTTCTGTGGTTTTACCAGTGTTGTGTGGGGCTGTGAAGTTTCCTGTATGATGGCTCCCTTTCTACCTTGAACTGAACCTCTGCGTACCCATCAAATGCACGCACCTCTCTGTAATCCTGCAGCTGTGTCGCAGCCAAAGACAAAGGGCAACTGAGTGAAACAAGTTTGGGCTCGCCTTGTGGGCTCGCCACTAAAAGTGGAGTGCGAACAACAAGTCGCATCATACATCATGGACACTGTGGATTGATAAGAAAATTACAGATCCCACTTCTGAAGCGATGTCTCCACGGAAACAACAACACACACAGTCACGAGCAAAAACACACACAAATGCACTCTGGCTACTTCTGCATTTTTGGCCTCCCCTGAGGCTGTGATAACCAGCAGTTACCATAGCTACTGGGCAACAAGCTGCATTTGTTTGCTTGCTACCAACGCATAAAGGACTTAAAAGTAACAGCAGGGCATATTCCATGACCAATTTACACTAAGTATCAGAGCTCTGCATTATTTTCCTCCCTTTTAGAGCCACCAAGGAAGTGAAAACCCTCTGATTAACAAGTCTCTGTGCAACTGGAAAGTCAGAACGTGGTGAGATAGAATCTAATATGGGAGGCCAGAGGAAAACAACATTGTACTACTGTGAAAGACTTGGCTGTTCTGGTTGGCTTCTACTAAATCTGTATTAACAAAGCTGTCAACAGAGTAGCACAAGTGACTGCATGAGTGCAGTGCAAGAAAGGATTTCAGCAGGTGACTGCTGGCATCGTGCTGGCAAAGAACTGAAGGAGATGAGGTTTCACTTATGGGGCAGGTTTCAGAAAACCAAGCTCAGAAGCTTCCTTTCACTAGAGGTAATTGAAAGATGAAGAAAATCAAATCAACTTTAAACCCCCCCCCCCAACTAACAACACTGATAGACAACGCCATAATTCTCCCTGGGGAAACACAGAGTGTCTGTGGCCTCTTAGTAAAACATGAGGTTAAAGGACCACTACAGTCAGAAGAAGACCTCAACAACAAAAGCCTGATCTTTTTTTTCTGAACTACTTTATATTTAGTGTCCTGGCTCTGTTCTGGGATCTCCCTGCCTTTCCATGTGTGTACATGGAATGCATGAGGAGGGAGGAGAGCAACAACAGAACTTCCGGCAAAGATCAGAGCACACATCAGCGAGAAGCAACATGACACAGTATGAAAGTAGGAGCTGGGGTGAATCTGGCTTTCACTATTAAAGTTACTTTATTAGTAGCTGTGCTGACCAGAGCTGAACAACAACAAGCTCTGCACTTCCTCTGAGGTCAACAGAACATTGAACATTCAACTCCTCGGTTCTGATGAAGAAGCCACTGCATACATATTTACTGTATACATGTTCATCTTTAAACATCTACAGAAAAATAGGGCCCACATGTGACCGTGTGTTCAAAAATCTAATGAGTGGTAAAGTCTCCCTTTCTCACTGATCTCTGCTCCTACTGATAGTTATTTTAGAGACCTGCATAAAGCTTTGACCAAAAAAGGCCCTGTCATCACTATTGTTTAATCCACTGGTCACTAGGGATGGGTATCGTTTAGGTTTTATCCGATACCAGTACCAAACCGGTACTTTTGAAACGGTGCCGGTGCTTAAACGGTGCTCGAACCAGTGCTTAAAGAATGAAGAACACACACTTTGTACAAAAACCTCTCATGTTTAGCTGTTTTTTTGTAAAAAGATAACAATGTTAGCCTTTTCTGCAGCTATAAGGCATATATGGTATCACTCTTGGCAGGAAGCAGTGCTTAAACAATGGGAAAACAAACTTTGTCCAAAAACCTCTCATGTTTAGCTGTTTTCCACTTTTTCTTTGGTCATTTTAGCTTTTTTGGCCAGGGTGAAGGGAGTATCTGCCATCAAACAAGAAGACAGCGTCATGTAACTACGATGGTGTTTGCTAGTTCACCTTACATGCATTAATGTAATAACGTGGTTAGCCTACTCAACGTAAATTACACACGGACAACATGAAGCTACTCACGCAGAGAAGAACGGCTGTTGCTGCCATCATCATCCGTCAGCATTTCTGCTACACTGGCAGGGCTAGGGGCCAGGACTCTCCTCTTCG
>NW_024582778.1:474018-477568 GCF_018398535.1 Haplochromis burtoni
AAAAAAAAACAAAAAAAAAAAACAAAGAGAGAAATAGGACTAAAATGTGCTCATGCTGTCATTCTAAAAGAGTCAGTGAGTAAGATCTCCTCCCACACCCACTGTCCTCTCAGGCTGTGCCCCTGGACTGGTGGAGGGAAGAAGCAATCTGAAGCTTCCGCTATCCACCAGTGTTGTTGATGGTGCAGGACGTTAAAGGCACCGTGCCTTGGAGTGGTACTACATGAATGTAACATCAGTACAGACACTCGGGCTGATCTGGAGTGGGAGTGTGTCTGTGTACTGTACTGTAGTAAATGGCAGGCTGAGTCAGTGCATTTCTGAGGAGAAATCTATGTGTAAATTCTATGTGAAACTCACTGCTGGTTCAGGCTCTGTTTCCACAGACAGAAAACATTTTCCCAATTAGGATCCAACTGTATATTGTAGGGTAGACCCTACAATAATACATTCAGAGAAAAAAACCCAACAATCATATGACCCCCTAGGAGCAAGCACTTTGGTGACAGTGGGAAGGAAAAACTCCCTTTTAACAAGAAGAAACTTCTGTTAAAAGGCTCAGTGAGGGGTGGCCAGAAACCAAACCAGATTATTATGACTACTGCCAATCCCACACCTCCCACTTCCATGTGCTATTACTGATGTCCTCATAGTCCGAATGGCAATCAGTTCTTCAGCCTGACATCTTGGTCACTGCCTCATTTGCATCTGGAAGGGGATTAGTTTTGTTTAACTCAAACCAATCAAATATTTGTTTTACACTTATTTTCCAATTGTTGATAGCCAAGTCATAGTCTGAGGGAGATGTACCTATTATTAATTCCATCAACAAGACAATGGTAACTATAACAGTTAATAACTTGCAAATACATCAGAAGAAGGCATAAAGTACAATGTGTTAACTTATCAAAAAAAAAGTTGGGGGAAAAAAACAAAACAAAAAAACCCTCTTACTTAAGATTTACAAACATTTACAAAGAAAAGATTATCTCCCAAAATGATTTTGTTCATTCCTGGCATAAATGTTAATCATCTGCAGTTCATGGAGTAAAGTCTTCAGGATGCCGGACAATTAGGAACAGCAGCTTCCATTGTCCCACTTTGTTTCATTTAGAGCAGCTCACTGCACAGGTTAGCTCATTGGGCGGAGGTGGCCTCCTTGAGTGCTCTATATGCTCAGTTGGAAATTCAGCAAAATTAGGCTTTTTTGTCGCTGTCTATCTTCTGAAATTGAGGATCGAAACTTAACCAAACCAAGGAGTTGAAAGACACCAAACTACCCCACAGAATTGATGGTAACTGAATAGATTTTCCATCTGAAAACTCACTGCTAACATCAAGCTGTTCATAACCACAGTTCATTCGCTGCTGCAAATGAACAAGCTATTTGACATTTAGAAAGGAAAGAACAGACATACTGACTTTTGTCAGACCACCTTTACCACATTTACAAGTAAAATATGTGAACTTAGTAAACTGAAGGCTATTTGGCCCTCACAGCAGTACACTGCAGTGTTGCCATCACCTCAGTATAAACCGACCAGCAGTAGCAGCACAATTCAGCACATGCCAGCAGAAAACATTCAGAAAATAGTCAAAGGAGCTTGCAAAGAAAAGCGTCTGGACTTCTTTAAGTTGCTTGAAGACGTTTCACCTCTCTTCCAAGAAGCTTCTTCAGTTCTAAGGTCAAATGGCGGAGAGTCCCGGATTTAAACACAGTGGGAGTATCCCCCCAAAGAGGGACAAAAGGACCCCTGATGATCCTCTAATCACCTGAGCCAAGGTGTGAAAATGGGTGTGGGTCCCAATTAGCCAGGGTTTCGGGTGAGCTCATTGTGAAACCTGGCCCCACCTTATCATGCGATTTCCTGAGGTCAGATGGCCCTCTTTCAGCTCCTTGGTTTGGTTAAGTTTCGATCCTCAATTTCAGAAGATAGACAGCGACAAAAAAGCCTAATTTTGCTGAATTTCCAAGTCAATAGTGAGCATATAGAACACTCAAGGAGGCCACCTCTCTCCAATGTTGCAACAACATTGTCATCCCCTATATAGCCAGTGTATCAGAAAAACTCAGGAGAGTTTTCTCCAAGCATCTCCGCCATTTTACCTTAGAACTGAAGAAACTTCTCGGATGAGAGGTGAAACGTCTTCAAGCAACTTAAAGAAGTCCAGACACTTTTCTTTGCAAGCTCCTTTGACTACGATGACCTGGATGACTGAGAAACTTCACAGACATTCAGAAAATAATTTGGTTCTCAAAGGGAAAGATGTTAAAAATCAACAAGAGGAATGTGAGTGACTGTCTCTGAGCTGTGCTGGTTGCTATATATACCCTGAAATGTGAGTAGATAAGAACATGCTGATGCCATGAAGGCCATACTGACAACCCTACCCTACCTCTCTGTGCCTGTAACAACTGGCTGCCAAGCATATTAAAAGAGGCTCAAGTACTCCTCCATTCCAACAGGCCATAGCTGCACCTTTGCCAGCTGTCCCTAACTAGTCGTTAGATACCAGTCACTTTTGTTTTGACCTCAGCCACATCTTGTGTGTACGGCAGTGCAGTACTGTGTACATGCAGCATTTAAAGCGCTGCACAAAGTAGAAAAGGAAATGAACTGGAGGAATGCACAGTGCTGGCACAAAGATGATACACTGCATAAACCATGAAATTAAAGTAGCAACTAAAAACACTGGGTTCCTAAAAATGCTATGAAAGAAAAAAAATTAACATCTACAATTTTGCTTGTTCCCGGGGCCCTCCAACTGGGCCCGTGGAAACTATGAGAGCTCTGAATTTAACATCTCAGTCACCTTTCATTCTCCATTCTTGAACATACATGAAACACCCCAAAACAGGGCACAGCCCCAAAGCCCTGCATTCAAAGGCTGCAACTGAGGAGCCAGAGTTTCACTGTATCTGCTACCGAGCCTATGCAATATGAAAATCTGAAGAAGAGCAGACCAATTATCATTCATCACTACTACCATCTGTGGATGACTCACATTGCGGCCATACACACAGCAGTGACCTCAAAGAGGACGGGATCTGGGCTACAGTGATTAATGCTCCAGTCTGTGCAGCTGATTGCTGTAATTCTTCATTCATTAAGCAAATTGAAATAATAATAGTGGCCAAATAATAATTGGCCAAACAAACACCTATCATGCTCTGACAGCCCGCTGCCTGAGTGACGCTAAGTGACTCACTGGACAAGCTCAAGCGTAACTAGTTAAAACTCCCTGTCATGGTCCTGGGCCATGTTGGCCCAGTATTCTTAGTTTTATGTATCTTTGTATTTCAGTTCCCTGTTTAGGCTCTGTTTCCTGAGTTGCCCTGTTGTGGTGTTCCCTGAGTGCTTTCCCTTTGTGACTCTCACCCCCTGTGTGCCCCTCTGTGTATCTGTGAGCCTTCGTCTCTCCTTATGTTTTATTCCATGTTTCCCCTGCCCGTTATGTCTAAGTTCTCCCTGTGCTCTCTCTCCCCCCTGTGTGCCCTCTCTGTATTTATGAGCCCTCGTCTCCCTTTGTGGTTGTTCCATGTTTCCCC